>NC_056741.1:1765144498-1765236600 GCF_019279795.1 Protopterus annectens | reverse complement strand
AATATGCTACTAGCCCACCTAGAACAACCTGGTAAACAAATGAAAAATAAATAAAATAAAATAAACTTTGTCAAGACTTATTCAAAATTATTCTTAAATATCTGTAACTTAGATAAGTATAAGACAGAAAAAAAGAGAATTCAGTTAAGTTGCATTAGTAGACTGCTTGTTGATTTTCTGATTCCTGTTTATGTTATAGTTCAGCATGTTTTCATCTCATGTTTTGCTGGTAAAGATATGCAAAGAAATAAAACTAAGCTTGTTTACATGAAAAGAAAAAAATCCTTGACATCTTATTTCTTTTGCGAATAAAGAAAATGGAAAAAGAAAGCTCTTTATTTTCTCCTTAATTTCTTCTTTATTTCATTTGCTTCAAGTTGTCTTTTTTCTTTTTAAGGATTTATGGACCAGTCCATATTCTCTGTTTGTTCAATAATTTTGTTAGTTAGTAGATATGACAATGCAAAGTCAAGATCTTCAAAAAATTTAACCCGATTAGAAAGGAAAATCTTCAGCCTGGCTGGGAACAGTAAATGTACTTGTATCTATTCTTAATGCAACAAAACACATTGGACAGAGTCTTGTCTCTAAATTATATAGAGTTGTGAGGAGAGAAACAAAAAGTTGCAGTGACAATTACTGGAACTATTTTATCCAAATTAATAATAGACCTCAGAGTGAAGAAGGTAAAAAAATTAATTCTAATATCTTCTAAACATACAACTTCATTTGTTGGATGGGATCTCTTTACTTTGAAGTTTTTGCATAGATCTTTCTTCACACTACACAAAACTGAATTAGTGTTCAAGCCGAAACAAGTTTGTTGGAGATGTAAACAAGAATTTAAAGCAGATTAGCAACACGTTTTTTGACTGTACTGTCTTAACACCTTGCTGGAATAATATGAATCTCTTTTTACAGGCCTTTTGGAGATAAATTTGTTTTATTTAAATCACTAATCCTTTTTAACACTCCTATTTTGTGGTCTGTACTATTTATAGAAAGAAAGGTTTTAGCTAAGATTTGGAAGAAATGTAAGCTAGGTAAAGGTCTAGCCTAGTACTAATCTATGAGCACATACATGAATAGAACACACACACACACACACACACACACACACACACACACACACACACACACACACACACACACACACGCACACAGTATATAGGTTCATAGGTTCATAGGTAGATACTAGGCTATCTGCCCTAGGGCATTTATAAGCCTAACCAGAGTGTATTTGGCTTCCGCCTCCCTATTAGATTAGCCTACTGTGCCTCTGTAAAGTAGGTCACAGAAGGCACCCTTTTAAGATTAGTTTACTGTGCCTCTGTCTAGCAGGGACACAGGGGAGATCCCAGGGGTGAATTTGCGATTTCCCATCCACACGTCCAAATTTCGCTTAAAGAAGGTCAGCGAGGGGCTATGTCTAACATGAATTGGGATTCTATTCCAGAGTGAGGGGAGCCTCTGGGAAATTAATCTGTCCCTCCAGCATATCCTATTTATTTTTGTGCTGAGATTTAGGTCCCTAGAGTGTGTAGCTCTAAGAGACTTGGATTTTATGAGGTGGAGCATGTCCATTCATTCTGGGTTTGGCATGGCTTTGTACTTCAGGCATAGATCGCCTCTGAGTAGGCGGTAAGCAACTGAGTAGAGCTGGAGTTTCTTTAGTCGAGCTGCGTATGACATCTGTTTGTAGCCCATGATCCTCTTGGTGAGGTACTTTTGGGGTCTCTCCAGTTGCTGCAGGTGTCGGGTAAGGTACATCCCAAAAGGGGCATTGTATTCAATTATGGGCCTGATGAGTGATGAGTAGAGGGGCACAATGACCTCTCTTGGTCTAGATGTGAACCCTTTCGTGATAAGGTGGGCTATATAAAAGGTCTTTCTAACCACTTTGGCAACGTGATTATCAAAGGAGAGATTACTATCTAAGTTGGTCCCCAAATCTCTAATTACTTCTTCCGTACTTAATGGATTGCCCCCTATGTGGTAATTTGTGGGCACCTTGTTTTTCCCAAAGGGGATGACTATGCACTTTTTAGCATTTAGCTTGAGGCCGTGGCTCTGGCACCAAGCATCTGTCTCTGTGAGACCCTTTTGGAGGATGCTTGTGTCAGCTGGAGATTCGATTATGGCCCCCAGTTTGCAGTCATCTGCGAACTTTGTCAGCCATAATCCCCCTGTGTTAGCCTGAACCTCAGAGAAGTATATACCGAACAAGAGAGGTCCCAGAACTGAGCCCTGTGGGACACCACTTGTAACTGGTTTGGATTCGGACATGGCACCTGCAATTCTGACCATGTGGGTTCTATCTCTGAGCCAGTTTGCAACACATCTTGTGATATATGGGTTGATATTTAAGCTGGTAAGCTTATTTATGATGCCCGAGTGGGGTATTGGGTCGAAGGCTTTTGTGAGGTCCAGGTAGGCTGTGTGGACTACCTTGCCCTCATCTATGGCTTTGTTAACTGTTTCAAAGAAATCAACTAGGTTTAAGAGGCAAGATCTGCCCTTAACAAAGCCAAATTGGGTAGGGTCCAATGTCTGGAGGCTCCCAATGTATTTGTTTATGAGTTCCATGATAATACGCTCCATAGCTTTACAGACCAGACTAGTCAGGCTTATGGGGAGATACTTTCCGGGGTCCGTTGTGGCACCACCTTTGTGGA
Source organism: Protopterus annectens (assembly GCF_019279795.1). Classification (NCBI taxonomy): domain Eukaryota; kingdom Metazoa; phylum Chordata; order Ceratodontiformes; family Protopteridae; genus Protopterus; species Protopterus annectens. The sequence goes on along the minus strand of NC_056741.1, from coordinate 1,765,233,925 downwards.
GTGAGACCACTGTAGCTGTATGCCATTCTTTGGGTACATATCCTGTAGTAAGGCTAAGTTTGAACAGTGACATAATGTGAGGGTTCAGTTCTTCTTGGAGCTCATGTAAGACACAGCCTGGGACACCGTCCGGTCCCATAGATGCTGTGTTTTTTGCTTTGGAGAGGGCAGCTTTCACCTGTGCATCTGTGATGTCAGGGAGGTTACATTCAGTTGGGATAGGCATTTGCCCCATTGGGGGGAAAGGAGGGTAGAAGTTTGCACTGAATTTGTCTGCCAGGATGTTGGCTATGTCTGTAGGTTTAGTATATTTTGTACCGTTATGCAACAATTCAGAGCATGTCTGGGAGTTTCTGCCCATGTTCCTGACATAACTAAAGAAGGCCTTGTGATTATCTTTATTGTCTAGAGCAATTTTTCTTTCAAAACTGGCCTTTGATGATTTTATGAGGGATCGAAGTTTCTTGCTAATACTGATCAGAAATGCCTTCCCTTTTTGGGATTTTGCTCTGTCATGTAGTAGCTTCCACCTTCTGTTTTATAGCTTATTTATGGCTGGGGTCCACCAGACTGGTCTCCTGTTTTTGGAGGAGTGAGTCTTGGTTTTATTTGGGATAGCACGATCCATGCATTCCTGCAGGTGCTCATAGAATGCATTTGTAAAGGATTCTGTGGATTGGGCTGTATTATCCTCTGGCCCAGGGGCTTTGAAGGATTCTACCTCAGTCTTGAGAAGTGCAAAGTTGGCTTTTGAGAAATTCTTTACAGTGATTTCCTTGGCTGGGAGTGGGGGCGGGATATGGATGTCCAGGGAAATTTGTTTATGGTCTGATCTTACCAATGAGGGGTTTACCTCTGGTGTGGAACATAGAGTCCTCATGTTGGTGATGACCAGGTCCAATATGTTGTTCCCTCTTCTGGGAGTGGTGACCAGTTGTTCCATTACGTTAGAGGTTATAAATTCAAGGAACCATTGGGCAAGGGTGTTTGGGCTTGAGTAGTTTTCCCAGTCAATGTTTGGGTAGTTGAAGTCACCCAATAACATAGTGTTTGGAGAGACCTTCATATTCTCCAGTGTTCTCAGGAATGCCAAGTGGGGTTCCTGTAATAGGGAGGGGGTTCTGTAGCAGGCTACAAACTGAAAGGCAGTTTTGCTCACTGTTAGTTGCACATGGATGGTTTCCGATGCTTCGTGCAGTGCCATTAACCTGGAGGTGTAGGTATCTTTGATGAATATAGATAATCCACCTCCTTTTGTGCTTCGGTCTGAGTTTTGGGGACGAAACGCATGGTATGAGTTATAACCTGGTAGTGCTGGGGTGCTCTCAGGTGCCTTGAACAAGGTTTCTGTTACTGCACAGACATCGATTTTCTCCATACTGAGGAGAGCCTCGAGTCCGTGCATCTTGAGGTTTAGACTTCTGGCACTGAGTAGCATTACCTTTAGTTTTTTTATTCTTGAGTTTGTCTATGGAGGTCAGTTTGTCCTTTGAGCCTTGCCTAAAAAAGGCGGCATGGGGGTGGCAAGAGCCTTGGCCAGTATACGAAAGCCTAAGGGTGACAGGTGCAAGCCGTCCCTAGCGAAGCAATGTGGCTTGTCGAGCATGTCATCCCAGGCTGACAGACACTGGATCCCCTTTGAATGACACCAATACTTTAGCCAATTGTTGAAACTGATCATTTTGTCTTTATACTGTGGCATCATTTTTGGTGAGGGCAAGATGCTCCTCAAGGTCAGGGTCATACCAGCCTGGGCTACATGGTCAGAGAGCTCCTCTATGTCTCTTTTCATGTAGTCCAAGGAGGTACATCTCAGGACATTCACACCAGCATGGACAATGACGGAGTCATACTTGTACTTGCTTTGGAGTGACCTGAGTGCTTGCATTATGTGGCGGATCCTGGCACCCGACAGGTAGCTTACAGTGACCTTTTCCTTGTTCAGTCTGGTGAGCGGAACATCAGTGTGCCGGACAATAGAGTCCCCTATAACAAGTGTATTTGGTGTGTTGTTTGGCCTTAAGGGCTGTGGTTGTGAGGCACACTGATTTTGTGAGATATGTAATTCATGGGTATTGTTGAGGGGTGGCTGTTGCTTGGATATCTGCTAAGGAGGTCTTTGCTGTTTAGGCAGATTTTTATTTTTCTATACCTTACACATGTATGTAAACCTATATCACATAAAGACAGACAACAAAAGGAGTGAAAAAAACAAACTCACACAATGCTGAAAACAGCAAACATTAACAATTGAAATACCAAAAAACAAATAAAAATACTACCCAAACTTAAATTAACAGTGTTTTTTTCAGGGGAAGCACACTACCCCCACTTGAGGTGCTGCGCCTTCTCATACCCCTGCTACATTACATATACCAACTCTGAGACTGAGTAATAACAGAGGAAGACTGTATACTGAAACACTGCTGCTGTGCAATCTTGTACATCCAAAAGCCAGCATTTCTTTATTTCCCCATATATTCTTTTACTTTTCAGCAAGAAAAGAACACTGTCAGGGTAAGGTATCACCTCCCAAAAAAAGCACAAATCCAAAATCAGAAGAGGTTGATACTCCACAATAAACGAAGCAAACCAGACGAATGAAAAGACAAGTCCTTTATTCGAATAAGTAAGCGCTTTCACGTTGCTTAGAACACTTCATCAGACTTCAACAAACCATAAAAATTTGAATCAACTTATATATAAGTAAAGCACCAATGAAAATCACATTAGCAAGTCACATGCAAGTTACAAAAATACATCATTTCCTTTCCATAAAAATTACATAAAATAAAATATATAAATAATGTATATAAATATATATATATCCTAAAAATCTCATGCTAATAAATGAATAGTAGAAGTAAAATGTTAAAACATGCTAAAACATATATTAGATAATGAAACATATTACTACTGTTTAATGTTTCAAAGGTTTATCTAATAAAAATGGTCTCAATGAAAATTTATCATTGAGACCATGACCTTTATTCGCAGATAGCTTAATTATCCACTTTGCCTCAGCTTTTTCTGTCTTATTGCCAATATTACCAAGTCTTTCTGTCTCTGTTAACTGTCCTATTACTAAAAATCTAAAGGCATGTGTGGTGTCATTTTGTAGTACATCTTGGCTAGGGCATTCCCTTCATTCTCTCTATGTATAGCATACAAATGCTCTCGTATCCTTTCTCTTAAAGTTCTTTTAGTCTTTCCTATATAGAAACAATAACATTTTATGCAGGATGCTAAATAAATCACATTTCTTGACTTGCAATCAGCGTATTCATTAAACTCAAATTTAACACCAGTATCTGGATGTATAAAAACATTAGATTTCATTATATATATATACACTGGTTGCAAGAGTGACATGCAAATGTACCCTTTCTCTCAGAGGAGATCTTATTTTTGGGCACTCTCTCATAACAAAGCATATGTTTTAAAGATTTAGTATTCTTATAGCTAAAAGATGTTTTTTCACCCACTAAGTCTTTTATACCATCATCTAATTGTAAAATATTCCAATGTCTCTTAATAATATTGACAATAGAAGTATTATTATTAGTAAAGGGTATCACTAGTCTCCTCTTATCATTATTCCTCACTATAGGTCTCTCATCTATACTGCCTTGTTTTTTAATAAAAGGACGTCCTAGATGTGTACGTTCAAAAGTATCCAATGAACGCATATCTCTATTGCAATAGCCTCTATGTCTAAAATCACTTTCTATAGTTTTTAATGCATTAGAAAAAAACAAATCATCACTAGTTATGTTAGAAAAACGTTTCACCTGATTATTTACAATGTTTTTGTGTATATGGGGGGGATGCATGCTACTTCTGTGAAGAATAGCATTCTTCCTACATGCCTTCCTAAATACTTCTGTTTCTAGAGTATTGTCTTTTTTGCTCAATGTCACATCTAAAAAATCAATTGTGTTATGTGAATACATTTCAGTCAACCTAAGAAATGTGGTAGTTCCATTAATATATAGAACAAACTCTTTCAGGAGCTCTAATGTGCCTCCCCAAATTAAAAAAAGGTCATCCACAAAACGTTTATAATATTTTATAGAAGTGGAGTAAGCCAAATGTTCTAAAAGATACGTATTCTCCCAATATGCTAACACAAGGTTAGCATAAGAGTTTGCACAAGATGTGCCCATAGCTACTCCTTTAATTTGAAGGAAGTATTCATTATTAAAGGTAAAAACATTGTGACAAAGAACCATTTCTAACAACATTGTGAGTTTAATAACTTAATTATTGCTAAGTCCTTTATTTAACAAATATAACCTTAAGAAATCTATCCCTACATCATTAGGTATGCAAGTGAAAAGAGACAACATCTAGTGTTACCATATAATCTGTAGTTTCTAGAATATTGTTCTCATTGAAAGGTGCTAGTGTTTCCAAAAACTGTTTCGTATCACGTAATATAGATTTAGTAGATTCCACGACTGGTCTCAAGTTTTTTTCTAGAAAAATAGATATTGTCTCAGTTAACCAGCCTCTGCCAGATACTATTGGTCTAAGTGGAGGATAATGTGTAGTCTTATGTACCTTAGGTAAACCTCTAATTACTGGTATCACAGGTTTCTCTATCAAAAAATATTTGTACAGTTCTTCATCAATAATCCCACACATCAACATGTCATATAAATCTGCATGTACTGTTTTTATTAATTTATCTAAATCTGACATGCTCAATCTCTTATAAGTAGTAGTATCTGAAAGCATTTCTAACATAGTATCATGGTAGTAGCCGGTATCTAGAAGCACTGTAGCTCCCCCTTTGTCAGCTTGTCGAATGACTATACTAGTATTGTTCTTTAAATCAAACAAAACATCAGTATTAAAAGCATTGTTATGTCAACAATTAAATCACTTACATCAGTCCCCTGAGAGGGAATGAAGGACAAACCTTTGTTCAAAATCTTTCTTTCATTGTCAGGAGACTGATGTAAGTGATTTAATTGTTGACATATAATGTTTTGTTAGAAATATTGCACTTGGTTTACAGTTTGGCAACAATGCTTTTAATACTGATGTTTTGTCTTTTAAAAAACCTTCTACATATATGCCTGCTATACATCCTTTATTGGAAAGTTTTGAAAGAGCTTGCAGTGATGATTTGTTGAAGTTTTTTGAATCTGACAATACTAAACTTGATTTTTACAATATTACCAAGGAAGAGAAGTTAGCCCTTCATGATTTAAAGAACAATACTAGTATAGTCATTCGACAAGCTGACAAAGGGGGAGCTACAGTGCTTCTAGATACCAGCTACTACCATGATACTATGTTAGAAATGTTTTCAGATACTACTACTTATAAGAGATTGAGCATGTCAGATTTAGATAAATTAAAAACAGTACATGCAGATTTATATGACATGTTGATGTGTGGGATTATTGATGAAGAACTGTACAAATATTTTTTGATAGAGAAACCTGTGATACCAGTAATTAGAGGTTTACCTAAGGTACATAAGACTACACATAATCCTCCACTTAGACCAATAGTATCTGGCAGAGGCTGGTTAACTGAGACAATATCTATTTTTCTAGAAAAAAACTTGAGACCAGTCGTGGAATCTACTAAATCTATATTACGTGATACGAAACAGTTTTTGGAAACACTAGCACCTTTCAATGAGAACAATATTCTAGGAACTACAGATTATATGGTAACACTAGATGTTGTCTCTCTTTTCACTTGCATACCTAATGATGTAGGGATAGATTTCTTAAGGTTATATTTGTTAAATAAAGGAACTAGCAATAATCAAGTTATTAAACTCACAATGTTGTTAGAAATGGTTCTTTGTCACAATGTTTTTACCTTTAATAATGAATACTTCCTTCAAATTAAAGGAGTAGCTATGGGCACATCTTGTGCAAACTCTTATGCTAACCTTGTGTTAGCATATTGGGAGAATACGTATGTTTTAGAACATTTGGCTTACTCCACTTCTATAAAATATTATAAACGTTTTGTGGATGACCTTTTTTTAATTTGGGGAGGCACATTAGAGCTCCTGAAAGAGTTTGTTCTATATATTAATGGAACTACCACATTTCTTAGGTTGACTGAAATGTATTCACATAACACAATTGATTTTTTAGATGTGACATTGAGCAAAAAAGACAATACTCTAGAAACAGAAGTATTTAGGAAGGCATGTAGGAAGAATGCTATTCTTCGCAGAAGTAGCATGCATCCCCCCCATATACACAAAAACATTGTAAATAATCAGGTGAAATGTTTTTCTAACATAACTAGTGATGATTTGTTTTTTTCTAATGCATTAAAAACTATAGAAAGTGATTTTAGACATAGAGGCTATTGCAATAGAGATATGCGTTCATTGGATACTTTTGAACGTACACATCTAGGACGTCCTTTTATTAAAAAAACAAGGCAGTATAGATGAGAGACCTATAGTGAGGAATAATGATAAGAGGAGACTAGTGATACCCTTTACTAATAATAATACTTCTATTGTCAATATTATTAAGAGACATTGGAATATTTTACAATTAGATGATGGTATAAAAGACTTAGTGGGTGAAAAAACATCTTTTAGCTATAAGAATACTAAATCTTTAAAACGTATGCTTTGTTATGAGAGAGTGCCCAAAAATAAGATCTCCTCTGAGAGAAAGGGTACATTTGCATGTCGCTCTTGCAACCAGTGTATATATATATATATAATGAAATCTAATGTTTTTATACATCCAGATACTAGTGTTAAATATGAGTTTAATGAATACGCTGATTGCAAGTCAAGAAATGTGATTTATTTAGCATCCTGCATAAAATGTTATTGTTTCTATATAGGAAAGACTAATAGAACTTTAAGAGAAAGGATACGAGAGCATTTGTATGCTATACATAGAGAGAATGAAGGGAATGCCCTAGCCAAGCATGTACTACAAAATGACACCACACATGCCTTTAGATTTTTAGTAATAGGACAGTTAACAGAGACAGAAAGACTTGGTAATATTGGCAATAAGACAGAAAAAGCTGAGGCAAAGTGGATAATTAAGCTATCTGAAAATTCAGGTCTTGGTCTCAATGATAAATTTTCATTGAGACCATTTTTATTAGATAAACCTTTGAAACATTAAACAGTAGTAATATGTTTCATTATCTAATATATGTTTTAGTATGTTTTAACATTTTACTTCTACTATTCATTTATTAGCATGAGATTTTTAGGATATATATATTTATATATATTATTTATATATTTTATTTTATGTAATTTTTATGGAAAGGAAATGATGTATTTTTGTAACTTGCATGTGACTTGCTAATGTGATATTCATTGGCGCTTTACTTATATATAAGTTGATTCAAATTTTTATGGTTTGTTGAAGTCTGATGAAGCATTCTAAGCAATGTGAAAGCGCTTACTTATTCGAATAAAGGACTTGTCTTTTCATTCGTCTGGTTTGCTTCATTTGTTGTGGAGTATCAACCTCTTCTGATTTTGGATTTATTCTCTTACTTTCTTCAACCTATCTGTACCAATAAAAATAAAGACATTTTATATCTCCATCATAAATTCTCCCACACTGTACCACCTACCTTCTCCACATAACATAATGATCTAATTGAGGTACTTCTCAACAAGTGACCATTCACTAAAATGTGAAGTTGCTCTTTATAACACATAAACTATTCTCCCAAATGACATTTCATTCAAGACTCATAAGACTCATTCATCTAGATTGAAAATGTCTAACAATTTTATGTAAGACTTATTTAGTCTGAACACATTTAGTCTAATCACATTTGGTAAGAGTGTAGTAGGCTACAGAAAATTAATATTTGTGTGGTTTAGGCTGTTAGGGTGGTAGGAATTACAAGGCAAATTAGTGTAGCGCAACCACTGTACTTTGCTAACTCCCTCCCAGATGTTTGTATATCAGCAATGATTCAGTGTGTGTTGTGTTTTCCCTTTTGCAGCTAACTTAAAAGCATATTTTAAAGTATGCCTCCTATATCCGTGTTCATGTGTGTCACTCTTGTCTTCCTCCAGTACTCTGAACCTGATGTCATCTACAGACAGGCAGACAGATTAATCCAGCTTTTATTGCCTTTAGTAGGTTATAGACATGACTGGCCTTATGCAAAAGTGAACTAGATGGCCACCAAAAGTGCTGTTCTTTTATATGCATTTTCTACCATTTATTTTTTTTTAATAAGTGAAACACAGCATTTCTTAATTATAAAAATAAATAAATATATAAACAAATGTCCAGAGGTGCTGCTGTTAAAGGAAAACATGTCTTAACAGGTGCACTAGTTGGAGGTGTTGCAGTTGACCACTCAGTTCATATTACACTGTGAACATTGGAAGTTTCTGCCCCATGGGTGGAATAAAGAAAAAAATCTTCAATGGTTAATGGCGTTTGATGTGGATGGGGTGACATTTCCTTCAGTGGCAGCACTTAAGATATTGGTTGTTAACCAAATATTGATAATGGGTAGTATACCTCTCAATTTCTTTGCTCATGGAGCTCGACAAAGCCACCTATAACGAGGAGTTGGGAAAAAATGCCTAAAGTAAGAGACAAATTTTGAATGTTACTCCATTTCAATTAAAATGTTATTGGAATGACAAGATTTGTACTAACATGAATTTTCTGAACAAAAAAATTACAAAACTATTATCAGGGATTACTGATTGATTAATCCTAAGTGAGTTACAAAAAAATAAAAAGAAATACAACGTACATAGTTAACACACAAATAATATGAGGTAAATCAGGAACAGTTCAAAGGAATGGGTGGGTAACTATATATAAACTGTAGCAGTGGGGAACTATATATAAACTGGTTGTCAGGGAAATGGACAGACAAGTTAGCTATAATCACTGGGGTTATCTGTAGAGGAAAATGACTAGCTGTCTGCCATTTGCTCATTACTCTGGCTTTGTGGTTTGCATGAAGCAAATTGTAATTCTTTAAATTGTGGAAGCTGTGTGGAGTAAAGGTAAAACAGATTATACGGCCGCTCTATTCTATTGCAGTCAGATGTCTTAATCTCATACAGAAATGGCTATGATTGCTGTATGGAGGTTGTCTGAATAAAAGTAACTGTAGTTCTCTTTAACAGTCACTATCTAGCTTTGCAGGACTAGTATGTATTTGTATGAAGTAAAGTTGACAACTTTACTGGACATCTGAGATATGCACAGAAAAACTAGCTGTAATTGCTGAGTTGTATGTAACAGAAAATGTGTACATGTCTGCTGTTGGTTGCTCATTTTCTGGTTTTGCATTACTGATGAGATAGGTATGAAGCAACATGGAATATTGTAATGTGTGGCAACTGTCTGTGTGGAGCAAAGGTGAAATACATTCCATGACCATCCTCTTTATGACAATCAGTTATCTGAATTATATACAGAATTGGCTATAACTGCTTGTTGAGGGCTGTCTGGATGAAAGCAAATGACCCCTTGTAACTTGCTCAGCTTCAATAGTCATCTTGAAATAAGTTATGTTCTTTTTTTTATCAGTTTCATCTCATTCTGAAATCAGAAGGGTACACTGATCAATGCTGTCTTTTGAGTTTAAGGGTAAAGAAGCATGTTAGATATACTTATGGCAGCAGCAGTTTGAAAAATATGACTGTGGACATATGTGTCTGCACTTTTATCCCAATCTAACACCAAAGGAGACACAGCAGATGACATTGTTTTTCTTTTGAGTGGGTAGGAAGGTAGGTACTATTCTCAGATATTATTTATGTATTTTTGTAGTTTATTGTGATGATCTGCTATTTTGCCAGCTTTGAAAATTAAGCTATGGCTATAACTTACTTCTTTAAAATAAAAAAAAAATCCTTTTCTTACTAATGATTTTTGTTCAGGCTGTCATTGGATCAAAAGGTTAGAAACAGCTGTGGAGTTTATTTTAGAACATTTATAACCCATGGTTTCTGTGGGACTAACAGCCACTAGAACCCCAGCTTTATTCATTTCTTCTTTCCACAGTTATTTCAGAGTACTATTCTTCAGCTAAAGTGTGTTAAAAAGAAAAAGCAAAGTTGAAGAGTGCAACTGATTTTTTTCTTTTAAAGAGAGAGGTATCCATCAGCAGGTACTGCAATATCTATTGCAAAACAATCTTTTAACCAAAACCCAACATGGCTTTCGACCTAGCCACAGATCAGCTACAGTTCTATTATCTTTTACAGACACTGTGAACAAGGTCAGAGATGCAGGATGCTATATAGCCTCAGTATTTCTTGATCTCTCCAAGAACTTTGACACAGTGTCTCACCCCTTACTTTTGAACACATTGTCTAACTTAGGCTTCTCACATAACACAGTATAGTGCTTTCAGAGCTACCTCAAGGATCGTAAACAAGCAGTGAAATGGTCCAACAAACTCCAACCCTTTCTCCACAACCCTACTGGAGTCCCCCAAGGCTCCATCCTAGGACCCCTACTCTTTAACATTTTCACAAACAACCTTCACACTGCCTCTCACCCTGAGACCCTCATTAAATATGCTGATGATTCCAACATAATATGCACTGCTTAATCACTACCAGAACTACTCTCAAAAACTCAGCAGTCCTTTACAGCAGTTGAATTCTGGCTAAGAAATGCCAAACTTTTCTTAATCAAAAGAAGACAAAAAACAGTGCTCTCTCATCCCAAAAACACCTCCCTTGTTACTGATCATTTCAACATCCTTGCATCTAACAACACTCTCATAGAAATAGTGCAGGAAACCAAACTTCTAGGTGTTATCATTGACAATAAACTTTCATTTGACCCCCATATAAAATATAAATATAAAGAAAACTCATAAAAAACTGAGGCATATATAGAAATATTTTTTTTACTACAGCAACCAAAATTGCCCTTGCAAAAACATTTTAAATTCCCTCTCTTCTGCATAGTGACCCTATCTTAAACTAACTTACAAAATTCTACCCTAAGCAAGTTGGAACAGTGCTACAATAAAGTTGCAAAGTTTGTCACAAACTCTAAATATCACACGCATCACTGTAAACCATTCCTAGAATTAAACTGGCTTGAACTACCCAACCAACTTGCCTTTATTTAGCTATCTACCTTGCACAACCTTATATTCAAGCCTACTGCCTGCCCTGCACTAGCCAGTCTAGTTGCACCTCACAAACCAAATTGATCCCTATGATCAGAAGACAAAACTATCTTAGCTATCTCTAAACCCACAAGAAAACCTGGTCACTCTCGGTATTCATACTCTTTCTCTATACATTGGAATTCACTACCTCTAGCTACCAGGTTTATTCCTGGCCTAACCCATTTCAAAGCCTCTTTAAAAAATAATCATCTCAAAAATACATGGCTCTGCTCCTGCATAAATCCTACCTAATACTCAGGTCTTCCTCTTCTCTCACATTTCAGTCCCTGACAGACTGTAAGATCCTAAGGCTCTTCTAACTCCTTCTCTGCTTCTATACTATATCCTTAAACTGCTGCTCAGGCTTTATTGCTTCTATTCTTCTTAACTCTCTCTTGCTATATGTCTGCATCAGTAACTTTCTGGCTGCTATTTCTACATCATGTATGATGAGAGTGACTATTATCATATGTATTTTTAACTGTATAGAACTGTTTAGATGTGTAGTAGTAATATATTACAACATCTTGTAGCAGTTTGTTCTTTCAACTTATTTTTGTATAGTATTTCTAATGTAATCTTTATTGTTTTAGATTATACTGTATGTGGAGCTTTTCTTCCTGGGCCTCTGCTGAAAATGGGTTCTGTAGACTCAGTCAGACCACCCAGGTAAACAAATGTCAAATAAAATAAATAAATAAATAAATAAATAAAATAAATAAAGGAGAACTGCACCTAAAAACTAAAAAATATATATTTTCAGCATATGTTGATCTTTCCTGTATTACTAATGTCTCTATATCAAAGTAAGAGGTTATTATTATTTTTAACTGTTTTACCCAACAACCTGCAAGGGGCTGTCATGCTGCTTGATTTTTTTTACAGTCAATGGTAGAGATTTAATAAACTCTATTTAGGAATAGTGGCTTCCCCTCGGCAATGTGCCTTGCATATAAATAAAGACATGCTATTGTGAGAAAGCCATGTAACATGTATACAGAATCAGTGTAGGGGGTATGTTACAGTGTCTGGAGATGAATAACATACCCTGTGCACTGTTAAAGTGCTGGATGGCACTGAAATATACAAGTAAAATAAGTTATTTCTTTTTTTTAAATTTTTTTTGTGTGTGTTTGCATGGAGTGGCACAGTGCTTAGCAATGTACATGTGCCAGACATCTAAAAATAGAAACCGGATACTTTTAACTTTAACCTCAAATGTCATGTTTAAGCATAGCTAAAGGGTTTGTGTGGTGTGGTGCAGTGCTTAGTGGTGCTTAAATGTAGTGGATTGATATATATATATATATATATATATATATATATATATATATATATATATATATATGTATATATATATATATATATATATATATATATATATATATATATATATATATATATGTATATGTATAGCGGATTTCAACATAGCTTCATAGCTGAATGGTTAGAGTTGTGGCCCTGTCTGCAGTAGGTGCATAGTTCAAATGCACAGACAGACCATTCAGATTTTTACATTTGACAGTGATATGTCATATATTTTTTATTTTATTAATTATGTATGTATTGACATTTGTTAACCAGGTTAGTCCAGCTGAGCCAGAAGCCCATTTTCAGTGGAGACCTGAGAAGAAAAGATCCACTGACACACAGGTACCTAAAATACACACTCAAACATAAAAAATTAAAATACAAAAGGTCAGGAAATATAGAAGTGCAATACATACACAGAATAATAAAGTAGTAGTAATGAACAAATAATATAATTTTAGTCTTTTTTTTTGTTTATTTTTAAAATGTAGTTTGCCCTTAGCCAAGCTCTGCTAGGCATTGCTAAGTCACACTAAGCAGTTCTTAAACAGGACCATTTTAACAGTACTTAGCAATGTGCAGCTCCATTTAGCTGGTTTGGGCATTGCTAAGAAATGCATGTTTAAGCAGTCTTCAGCTCATCTAAGCTGGTTTGCGCACTGGTAAGCATTGCTATGTATTGCCAGTTTAAGCACTGCTCAGCTGAGCTCAGCCGGTTTGTGTGGTGCTAAGCGTCACTTAGCATTTTTAAAAATGGTCCAATGGTGGCAAGAGGCAGGAAAACAACCTTATTTAAGTGCAGCAGGCAGGAATACAGCCAGAATCTGCTGGAGTTTAATCTTGGCAGAGACTATGGCAAGAGTTGGAGAGGGTGTGTACTCCCGGGGGCAGTGGTGGGGCATTTTGGAGTCCAGGGTCATGGTTGGACTCCTCACAAAAGACCATGACATCTGGCTGCTGCAGGGCCAGTACCAGCAGTCGGAATAGAAATCAGACGCCTGGGACAGGCTGGCACGCGACCTCACCAGTGCAACTGGTATCCCCCACACAGGTGAGTAGGTGCGTCACCTCTATGAATACCTGAAGAATAGGAAGTGGTATCTCTTGGTCACTTGGATCTAAGATGCTTGGGCGGACAATGCCCCACAACTTTGTAAGTATTATAAGAGTGTTTTGCAAAATGCTAGTATGACTATGTGATAGACAGATACGCATAATGGTGTTATTCTCTCCCCACAGCTGCAGAGGGGCTAGCTCGCAACCTGAAGGCCCATGCAGGGTGCCTGACCAGGTTGCACTGAGAGTGTGGTGAGTACTGATATGTCTTGCAGTATATAGTAATAAAAATAAGAAAGAGTTCAGTAGTAACTACTAGTGGGTATAGTCTGTTTTGAGTGTACTGCAATGAATGTGGTCATAGACTTAGACTGAAATACATGACTAATGCCAGGTACAGTTCTGTATAGATGAAAGCGTGAAACCTGATAACATCAAAGAAAAAAAGTTGCTACTGCATTAATAATGATAAAGAAATAAAAGTATATACTGTATTAATAATACTGTTATGGTAAGAAAGTACAAGTGCATTCATAGATGTTAAAGGAATAAATCAGCTGCATTTATGCCTTTAAGTGGAGAAAGTACAACTGCATTCAGAGTGGTTAAGGAAATAAAGTTAGTACTGTATACATTGCGGAGTAACAGCTGTCTTTCAATGCCTGCATCATTTAAAGTATTCATCAATAAAGAATGTTACATGTATACCAATTACTATTTCATGTCACCCCTAATAAAGCTGTGTTTTGCCAAATGTTGTGTGTATTTTGGGCTGTTGGTCAAGAAATCAAGTATTACAATTCCTGCGAAGTAAATATATGAATCATACTATGAAGTGACTGAAGCTTAGCCGATAAAGGCTGTTTTCCTAAAGTATAGATGTGGACCTGTACTACAAGATAAAATGCAATAGGTATTTGTTCTGCACTATGATCTGAACCTAGAATAGTAATGGCTATGGTATTATAGTATGTTTCTCTCAGGATTGTCTTGTGTTATCCAGTGCATTTCAGCAATATGCATTCCTGAGCCCAGTTATGCTTCTGTAGGCAAGTATAAAACTGTAATAGGTATAGACTGGAAATATACCATCTGCAGCTTTATATGGGTCAGGTAGGCAACTCAGCACTTTGATATGGTATGTACACTTCACACATATTTCCACCTACTAGAGTTTCATTGTGTACACCTGCACTCCATGTATTAATGCACACTTTACCTACAATCTCTGTCATGCATGAATGCCATGCATGTGTGTTTAGGTGTCACTGCAGTCTTTTATAACACTCTACCTCTATTATCAGTCAATTAACACACAGTAATGGCTCAGTAGCTCAGTTTGATGAACACTATGTATGTTGTGTATTTTTCCAACACAGACCGGAGTTCGAATCCAGGGACAGGTACTATATATTTATAGATACAGACAAGTACTACTGAATAGGAAACAGTTATGTATTGTTAACAGATGTTCTCCCCACAGGAAGTACAGGTAAGTAAATATATGTAGTAGCTATTTGAATGGTATACTAATTTGTGTGTCCAGATGTACCATTGTGTAAACAGCACTGCTCAGCAAAGTGATAAGACTTCAGTAAATAAAACATCAACAAGTACACTACTATTATGAGTTATTAATACAAATAAAAATGTTTAATCTTGATACGGCTGGATGCCTGGTGTAAACCTTGAATGTCTGCTGATAGTCTAATCCCATGCCTGCTAAAGACAGCATGATAAGCATAAACTCTCCATACTGTGCACAATACATGTCTCTCAAGTCTCACACTGTCATGGACTGTGATCACTATTGCCAAATCCCTGGGTGACAGATTTAACAGCCACTTGATTTATCTCAATAGCACAATCACACTACATCAGTCCACAGTACTCCTTATTAGTTACATATGTTCCCCGGACATGTAATAGCCCCTGTACTTGTGTATTTGTAGGTGTTACAGCTTGGCCCATACTGTCCCATGCAGACAGCTTGAGAGGTATGTATGTGCTAGAGAAAACCATAAAGCACTTGTACACATAAAGTAAGGGCAGACCTGTAGAGTATAGAAGAGTTCTCTTGCAATCAATATACCTACACTGGTAGTAATAGCATGATTTTCACTCTCCCTCAACCCCTTATTTGCATCATAATTTGTTATACTTACACATTGGGTATGGTTTCCCTTTGACATACGTTGTTCACAAAATGTTATGTTGGGCCTTGTCTTTTATTATTGGTATGTATTACAATGGTTACATACTAACATACCTTGTTGAATTACCTATGTTGTTGGCCTTATGCCATAACTGTTACTGGCATGCTGTTACAATACTAACTGTTATCCCAATTATTGTAAGGTTCTATATGCTATGGCATATGTAACTGGGTAATGTGATTTGTTCTGCATGCTGTTACAACTAACCACATGTTCTCTTCATTACTAACCTAAACACTTTGAAAAACCTCAACACCATAGCTCTACTGGGTAGGCCGGTTCCCGCAGATCTACCTACTCTACCTCAACCTGCCATAGCACTGGGTCCCAGGACATCTGGGACCCAATCTGGAGCTGCCCCCTCTGCTGGTCTTGTACCACCTATGGGTTGGAACCACCTCAGGGGATGGGGCCAGCCCCCCTTGGGAGCAGGTACAGAGAAGGAGGAGTGGTCACCCTGCATCAGATACCTGGGATGGTGTGCAGGATCTTCCAGCATGATTTGGATGATTGACTGCACTGGACTGAGGGCAGACTGGTCAACCTGGAGGAGCAGGCAGGCCACAGCACCCAGCCACAAGCACAGCCACTTTTGGGACAGTGAAGGAACTGTGGTGACTGCCCATGGGTGGGGAACTCAGTCCTACTGCTGCTGTCTGGGACCACATTGGTCACCGATTCCAAAACACCCTTCCCATCCATGGTGTTTACCCCCCTTATGTGTCATATACCACCCCTGTCTGCTGTCTTGTCTGTCTCATCTGTCTGCCCCTCCTAACCAACTTACCTCCGCACTTGTACCTATATCCCTTCCCCAACATTCCACTCTCACCTTAGAAAAAAAGTGTCCTCTGTCCCACAAAAAAAAACAATATCACGTCATACATAGCTCTCCATTTTGTCCCCATGTACATTGCACAGAATCAATCATTACAGCAATTAATCAACACAGTTATTTCACTCACACCTTTCTCTCTGGGATGTGAGGCTCCAAATTCTAAATTCTCTTCAACCTGCACAGCTGTTGCTGTACAAGAAATTGAGAGATATGGTCCTTTCCTACACCCATCCTGGACATCCCTACCTGCCTTTCAGCATGTTTTTCCCCTCTTATCCCCATTTCCTATTACCCCCTTGCCATTTATTTTTTTTTAATTTGCTCAAGTTTAAGCGGAGCTAAGTGGCATGCCATGCAAACCCATGCAAACCACTTAAACCTGCTTTAATCACCTTATATGTTTCAGACATTGTTATGCACTTTAGCAAAAGAATCACCCTGCCAAGTTTTGAACATGAGACCCTGTCAACGGCAGCATAGTGGATTAGCTCTCCAGGCCACACAGCTCTAAAAACTCACATGTATTCCTATAAATATATCCTGATTGTCAGTGATGCACATCAGCAAAAATAATGACACCTGCCAGGTTTTGAACCTGGGACCTTATCAACTCCAGCCTAGTGCTTCAGCCCACTAGGCCACCCAACTGGCAAGAGTAACAGGTGTTTCTATAAACATATCATGATTGCCAGTGATGCACATCAGCAAAAAAGAACCACATCTGCCAAGTTTTGGACCTGGGACCCTGTCAATTGTAGCACACTGAGTTAGCCCACTAGGTCACTCAGCTTTGAGCAATCACAGGTGTTTCTATAACATATCCTGATTGCCATTGACACACTACTTCAACATATAATGAGATAAATGACAGTGTACTTGGGACTGTGATGCAGACACTGAAGCATTATACAGCTAAATACATGTTGATGGATGTACGTGAGGTCAATGATATCAGGTAGAGCTGACACCTGCACAGACTGTAGCAGAATGTCCATAGTTGTGCCACCTACTTTTGACATGATTCTCACAGAACCTATAATGTGTGCTGAAGTACTGGTAAGACAGTGTAGATTGAGGTTACAAAATCATGACAGACAGGTCAGTGTCACACATACCCATCTGAACACATCACATATTCATGCAAATCCTGTGTAATACACTGCATGCATACACATATGTCTTGCAAATATACCCACTATAAAACTGACCTAGTAGCACTATCTGTTACAATCCTAGCATGCTTTAAATTGTGTCCCCCACAGTCCTGGCTTCCATCCTAGTCTGTTGCACATCAACTACATTGTTGTCAATACAACATATAACTAACTGAGCCCTGCAATCTCCAGCGGAACTGGTTGCTGCTACTACAGTCACTGCCACCCATATTAGCATGTCAAAGGCTTGTAGACTGGGACACACTTCACAAATATGGATAGGTGTCCTATATGTTGCCTACCACTCTCTGGATGGCACTATTACTTAACATATATACCAGATGCAGGTCTCACCTGGACTGTTATGGGTACCCTCACCCTGGCTATGCTGTGACAACAGAGGTGACACTGCTCCCTCACTGACATATACAGCTTGCTGTCCCCTGGTGGGTTCACAATTCCCAGTGTGAATCCTGGCCAGAATGCAGTAGTTGCAGCCTGCAGCACATGCAGCAGTAAGTTCAGTTACCTGCTACAGACCTACCATACCTTCCAAACACCTAGAACAGGGAATGCACACAGCACCCATACATAAAGGGGTGGGGGAATGTTCATTTGACAGGCACCTGTGTCACAGTCTTCCCCTACAAACATACACAGCTGATAGACCAGCATCTACTGCAGCAGCAGCATGCATATTCTGATGCAAATGACAAATGACACTCACGTCTGTCTGTCTCCTTACTGACCTCAACACACATTGCTAAACAGTAAACTACTACATAATCAGAAAGTCTGTTAACAGTGGCCAAACATAGCATGCAAAAATGTTGGCATACCACATCAATCCAAACAGTGGACAGTATTTCTACCTACCCTCTGTGATGCTGTAGTCCCCACACCTCGATAATGTCCTTCTCACAGGCCAGGAAAAGGGCAAAGGCCTACATGAGGCTTTAATTGTAGCACTGTGTTGCCATACCATTGACTAATGAAAATGCAACCCAGCTGCTCTGGATGTAATTAGCAAGTCTAAGCCACAGATTGGTGCATAGGCAATCACCTGTTTGTGAGTATTACCTACAAAAGGCAAGCTGCTGCCTATGGTTATCAGGTCTGTGACTTTCTTCATGAAGACAGACTGCACTATCCTAGGAATACTACCACTGGATTTCTGCTTACAAAGGAGTACAGCAGTATACCCACTATACCAGGTATGTAATAAAATTCCCACTGTAATGGTATGCGGATGGGGGATACAGTCATGGGAAATAGGAATTATAACACTAGGTCTGAAGAACATATATTGGAATGACATGTTGCTGTTATTCAGCTGTTCAGCACCTACAGTCTTCCCTTTCTGCTCTGTCTGCAGTGGCATAGATCACAGCTCTGGCCCCTGAGTCTCCCAGCAATGGTAAGCTCATATATGAGTGCTACTGGATTGTCTACTAGTCAATAGTGACAGTAAGTACTGGTGGATAGAGCTGGCATATCACATCATGTGCTGTCAGTGAGCCCCTCTCAGTCTGTGAATGTCATATAAGCATAGTTCAAACATTGTCCAGGTGTCCCTGACTGTTACTGACATAGTCTGGCTACTTCACTGTGTACTTCACACCTGTATCTCGTTGCCTGACAGCTATGGCTAGCATACCTGGTGACCCCCTGCAGCAGGACAACAGGTTATAGCAGTAGTAGTGGGGGGACACAGGCTCTGCCTTAGCAACAGTGTTCACATATCAAGCATACAATGTAATGGAATGAATACAGTACCTGATATTACTGTACCATTACTATGTTCTGAGGGGTCTGCTGTGCCACAGCCACATTCATAAGCCTAGCCCAGATTTTAGCCCATTTGTATGCAAGTCAGCATCTGATGCCCCAGTCCAACAGCGACACAGGTTGTATCCCAAAGGTGTATGTGTTGTTAACCATCCAGTTATCTAGGATTTGCTTGCAAAGGTGTAACTAGCTACTCTGCCTGATGTGGACAGAGCATTAATTCCACAGCAGGGTGAGTCTGTGGTAAACACATCCGAGCCACCAACAAGCCCTGTTGATGTCACACACCAGGTTGAGGGCATGTGTGTGGTTAATAGAGTGGCGCTTGAGTTGCACTTGTGCAGCAGTCCCAACATTGTGGAGTCCATGATTGCCTTGTATGCTAGATAGAGGTCACCTCTGAGGAGTATGTATGAAACTGGATAGAGGGATGGGCTTATAGCATATCTGTGTATGGTAGATGTTTGGGGAACTTCTGTGATGTCCCCAGCTGCTGCATTTGCTTTGCAAGGTGAATGATGAATGGGGCATTATACCCAATAATGAGCCTTACTGGGGGAATACAGGGATGTTATGACCCCCATGTCCCTGGATGACACACCCTTACATATGAGGTGGGCCATGTAGAAGGTTTACCTAAAACAAAAGCAACATGGTGGTCAAATGTCCTGTTGCCATCAACCTGTGTGCACAGATCCCTCACAACTGATTGTATGCCTTGGATATTGTTACTGTGTGATAATATGTGGGGATCCTCACTCTCCCCAGTGAGGTTGACACTACATTTCCTGGTATGCAGGCTGAGGCCATGTTTCTGTTACCAATTATGTGTCTGCATAAGACCCTCCTAGGCAGATGTCCACATCACTAGGGAATTCGGTGATAGCACACAGCATGCAGTCATCTGCAAACATGGTCAGCCATAGCCCAATGGCTGCACCATGCACCTCAGAAGTCTACATCACACATAACAGAGACCCAAACACAGAACACCATGTTATGCCACTAGTTGTGGGTCAACTCCTGGAAGTGGATTCCCTTATGTGGATTAAGTGGGTCATATCAGTGCATCGGTGTGCTACCCCTCTGGTAACATATGGGGTGATGCCTATCTGGGAGAGTATACTGTCAAAGTCTTTGTCTAGGACAAGGTATGCAGTGTGCACTGTCACCCCTCATCCATGGCTTTGGTGACTGTGTCAAAGAGGTCAACCAATTGTAACAGACATGATCCCCACCTTGGCAAAGCCTAACTGTGTGTGATGCAGTGTGTGGAGTTTGCCAATGTCCTTTTTAATGAGGTTCAGTATAAACTGTGCCATGGCCTTGCAGATCAGCCTAGTTAGGCTGATGGGTCTATAATGTGCCAGATTGGGGGATGCCCCACCTTAGTGTAAAGGAGTGACAGTGGTTGGCCTCCACTCAGCTGGGACATAAGGTGTAGTCAGGCCTTGTTTGAATACAGTGCCTTATAAGGTCATGCTTTGGGTTATGTAGGATGCATCCTGTGATGTGATAGGCTCCCATGGTGGCTGTATACCATAACTTTGAGATGGCAGTGGTGATCTGCTCCCTACATATAGGAGTAGGGTGCAGGTACTGGGAACATCCTGATGTACTGATGGGGGACAGGGTGAAGCCTACACTAACTCTGTCAGGCATCAAGTATACTATACCTACAGCACTGGTATATCTGGTGTCCTTGACCACCACAACTGAGCAGATCCAAGTGCTTCCTCTGATGTTGCAGACATATGTACAGAAGGGGAGATGATTGTCTGTAGTGGATGTTGACAATGTGGGCTCGGGTTTGCTTTGCAGGTTTCCAGTAGGGATCTCATTTGCTTGTCTAGGCTAAGAAGATATTGCTCCAAAATGGGCACCTGCTCCTACTTTGTCTCGGACAACAGTATGTCATCCCTGCTATAGACACTATTTATTGCAGATGTCCACCAGACAGGTTTACATATCCTTGCAGAGGATGATGCATCCCTGTCGGGTATACCTGACTCCATGCATCTATACAAATCCAAGTATAGTGCGTTTGTGTATTTGTGGATATTGGTACCAGTTCCTACAGAAGGGTTGGTAGCTGGGAAGCTGTGTATACCACCCCTTAGGAGGCTGTATTCCACTTTGGAGAAGAATGTATATCTGACTCTAGCTAGATGGGTATTGTGGGAGATGGTGACTGCAAACGTGACTGCATGATGGCTGCCTTGCCATGGAGGATCACACTGTAGGGATGCTGCAGTAGTTACCCAGTTTGTCTAATATCAACTCCAACAGACCTTCAACTCATATGGGTCTAGGATCTCTGGCCAGTTGTGTGCTGGCATGGGTACATCTTCTAATGTATGTTTGAGTCATTCAAGTAACTCAGGATCAGTGTACAGACCCAAATCCTGATACAATTGATCGGGTCCATATTAGGCAGAATGAGATTCCTGATCACAAGTTGGGGCCGGTAGCTAGCTATGATTTGAATACGTGTGTTGGCAATGGTAAACTGCCCCTGCAGTGTCCCCTGTACATCTTACTGCCTGTACAGCCTGGAGGTGTGTATGGTCCTCATATCCAGTGACACCTCATGTCCCATGGCATTACCACCCACCCTTTGGGGTCTGACTGTATAACAGGATGGTTGACCATGTAAGGCTAGGGTGCTCTCTGAAGCTTTGCACCATGTGTCTAGGACTGCACAGATGTCAACATTTCCCTGGGTTAAGAATGCTTGCAATGAGGGCAGTGTCATGTGTAGACTCCTAGCATTTAGCAGCATGGCCTTCAATTTGTGCTGTGCTAACAGTTGTATGTTGACAGTGATAACCTCACCACTTTTCCTAAAGAAGGTACTATGGGGGGTGGTGAGAACCATTGCCAGATGCCTGAAGGCCAGGTGAGACATATGGAGGCCATCTCTGGCAAAGCATCATGGTCTGTTGATCATATCACCCTAGGTTCTCAGTTACTGGATCCCCCTGGAATGGCACAAGATAACAGGCCAATTGATAAGGTCAACCATTTCCTGATTGTATTGTGGCATCAGTCTGTGTGACAGCAGAATGTGCATAAGGCTAGGGACATACCTTCCTGGGGCACATAATCAGCGTGCTCACTCATGTCTCATTGCATATAGTCCATGGAGGTAATCTCAGGTCAGGCACACCAAAATGGAATGTGACTGACTTATGACATTACCTGTTGGTGAGAGACAGCAGTGTGTATGTGATATGGCAGATTCTGCACCTGCAAACAAGATAATGTGAAAGTAACTGTGACCTTCCCCATATACAGCCCGGGGAGAGGCACATCAGTGTGTCTCACAATGGAGTCTCCTATGTGTAATAAGTTTGATATGTGGTGATGCCTTCATGGGTGAGGGACACAGGTATGTAGCTATGTGTGGTATGTGCTGTGGAGGGCTGTGGAGTTCATGTGTGGCTTTGCCTTGGAGGTCTCCTTTGTTTGTGGATGTGTATGCTGTGTAGGTGTGGGTGGTGTGTGAGGTATACTGATTGTGTTGACAACCTGTTCAGTGACAGATATGTGGGCTTGACAGAGAGAGAGTAGGGACTGTAGGTTCCTAATATCATTGCATCTCTCACACAATGTGTTCCTTGGTGGTGTTTGTAGATGGTTGTCCATCCATGTACATGAGGCAGGTGCTACACTGTGCCAGGATGCCCATATCAACTGGACTGGCAGGGGAAACTGTGGAACATTGTCCAGCCATATATTCCAGAACCTGAGGGAGGAAGGCTAGGGAGACCTAAGGAGTGGGCCTACATCCCAAATGCTTACTACAACAGTAGGAGGCTGACACCACTGCATACAATGTAGACAGGCTATGACAAAGCAGTAATAGGGGCAACAGAAAAATGCATTTAAACACCTTATTGGACATGCAACAAGTAGCAGGAAACATCAAGATCAGGAGGGAAATGCATAATGCATTGTCACTATGTTACTGATAGCCACATACATATCATGATGATAGATGGCGGGGTATGATGTGGGAGTTAGCGGTGGAGAGCACTGGAAATGTGGATGTGCAGGGTGTGTACATAATGGAGAGCAATGTATGTGGTCCTGTGATGTGTTCCCCTCTTCTTGTCTTTCAGGAGGGATGTACTACCATAGGAACCCACCATTTTAAAATGCAGAGAATGCCGCTATACTTGATGGCCTGAGACTCCATCACCAGATCCTGTTGTCAAGGACTCACCATAATCAGCAACAATGTGCTGCAATGTGGGAAGACCTCATGGCATCGGTGAATCATGTCTGGCAACAGGAAAGGAGTTAAGAGCAGGTCTGACACCAGGCCACCGATACGATAAATAAAGGGTCGCAGCTGTGGCAAGGAATCGTGCTGGCACCGGTGGATGGTCTGCAACATAACTACCACTTTCAGCCACAGAAAAGTTCCTGGCAAACCTGTGTTCAGCCACCAGCTCACAAAGATCAATCATACCATATGTCATGGAGGTGGGTGGCATAGCTTCCACCGGGAGGAGCATCCAGGTAAGCCTCCTGTGGTCACCACTGTAATACTGTAGTAATCATAGGTGCAGCCTTTGCATACCTGAACATGTATGTCAGGTCAATCTGCATTTCTGGGGGGGGGGGGTTGTAATGCACACGTGTGCACACATATTGTGAATGTTAGCAATGTGGGTAGTATCACAGTTTGCACTGTACTAACATTCTACTCTATTCATCTACTATGTTCGTTCATTAAAATGCTTTCATGTTTTGCTTTTATTCCTTCGTTAGCCTGTACCAAGATTGTCACTGACAAATGTTAAGTACATTTATGTTTTTGCTTATGTTTTGCTTATGTTCTTTTATAATATGTACCTATATATTTACAGTCAATGTTATTGTAAATTGACTTTCTTTTTTGGAGCTTTTCTCCCGAGGACTCCATTGAAAACGGGTTCTTTAATGGCCCAATGGACTATCCTGGTAAACCAACTGCAATAAATAAAATAAATAAATAAATTGTACATGTTGATATATGTACATATTATCCTGTACCAATGCCATATTTGTGTCTGCTGACAATACCTCTCCTCCACAAATCCATAGGTACCTCATGTGTAGCTGGCATCCATCATCCTGTAGCCAGTGAGTGTGGAACTGTTTTGTTATGGCTCATCTATATCCTGCGCATGTTAGTGGCTGCCAGATTGCCGTAGACACAACTGTTAAGCTTAGCCATGCTGCAATATTTGCATGTTCAATTATGGAGGAGTTCACTGCAGTGCATTACATCAGTAATCACAATAGCATATTTGTAGGAGTGAAATCCAAAAAACCAAGTCGGACTGCCACGAGCTGTAGTAAAGTATTTAATACGAGTACAAAGAATAACACAGATTTTTAGAATATTTGTAGGAGCTGTAACATATTTACATGTATTTTTGTGAAGGTCTAGGCAGTCTGCTATAAAAGGGGGCATTGCTATTGTGGAAATGAGTACACTGTGTTTTAGCTGAAGGTCCATCACATACACTGACATGTCACTTATCCCACAGGTGTATAGTACTAGCAATACTAACTGAATGTAGCTGCACTGCAGGTTGTTAAGGGCCTGTCTTGTGTGTGTCTGTTGTGGTCTGCTTGTGTGTTGTGCATGGCATCAGTCATAAGGTGTGGTATGTATAATGCATTTGTGGCACCTGTATGTATGTATGTGTGTGTGTGTGTGTGTGTGTGTGTGTGTGTGTGTGTGTGGATCAGCAGACATCATAGAGCAAGAATGAATGTAGTCATATTGTCTTCCCTTCAAAGTTGACCATGGGGGTTGGAGTGTATCCCCCTCACAACCTGATGTCAGTGTCTCATCTGACTCTGATGATGATGGTGGCCATAGTGAGGCATAGGTGGGGTTGTTGGAGGCTGAATCTGTCTCATGTGTTGACATCCCACTTCTTCCCCCAATGTTCCCGCACACAGTCAGTATGCCCACACATACCCAGTCCCCAGCACACACACGCACACACACATGCACACACATGCACGCACACGCACGTGCATGCACATGCACACACACACACACACACACACACACACACACACACACACACACACACACACACACACACACACACACACACACATACACACACACGCACACGTGCACAGACTATAAGGTAGTTATACCACCACCAGACACTTCAAAGCCAGCTACTCTAAGGTTCTTGAAAGCGTACCCAATTATACTGGGGTGAAATTAATATTAATACAAATGGTAGTTTGACCAACAGCAAGGTTTCAGGAGCTGCCACAGCTGTCACCAAAATGTACTGTCAGAGATTAAAATATTCCCTAAAAGACCAGCCACAATGATCATTATGTCACAGTTCCAAGCTGTGTCCTTTCAGTGAACCAGACTGTCGTTCTAAATATGCCATAACCCTATTTTTTATCACTTCATATTACATTTCCTGTTTGTATTATACTAACTTACCTTTAATTTCTCTATAAACTAGCAAACAATTCTCTAAATATTAAATAATTGTCTTATAGGTTGTATCTATTCTTAACCAATGTGTTCATATTATGTTTAATTTGCTATAATAATTTAAACTGTAGATGGAGTGGTGTTCCCACTCTGGGCGGTAATCAAGGGATCTGAATCCTTACCACTGACACTGGAGAAGGATGTTCACTAGGAACTAAAATGGATGCACCCAGTATTTCCAGATGCAGCTTCCTGCCTCAAGCACACTTTCCCTTAAAAGCACACAGAGAACGCACTCAGTCTGGGGTCTGGATTTCTCTTTCTCTCCAGGTCCAAAAATTAGACTCCCCAGTGGCACAGCTATAGAGTTGAGGCCTCAGCCAAGTGTCCAAGACAAGTTCCACAGCACCTTCTCTGTGAAACCAGTGCTTCATAATTCTGCTCCACATAGCTGACACACATGCACTACTCGAGATTTAATTTTCTCACATACACACACACACACACACACACACACACACCCACACACACACACACACACACACGGGAAAGGCTGGCACAGATTTACTAACTATGCCCCCTTCTGCCTAGACTATAAGGTAGTTAATCTGCCACCAGACACTCCAAAGCCATGTACTCTAAGTTTCTTGCAAGAGTACCCAATTATACTAGGGTAAAATTAATATTAATACAAATGCTAGTTTGACTAACAGAAAAACTTTCAGGAGCAGCCAGAGCTCATTATCATCATCATCATCATCATCATCCCCCTTTTCCCACATTTTCTACATGGAGTCGGGGTATCATGCTAACTGTCACCAACTCTCTGGATTCAGTTCCACACTCCTTCTTTCTTCAGCCCTCATGCCTGATTGTCACAGATCTTCTTTCACAAAATTCATCCACCTATTTTCTGGACATCCTCACTTCCTCTTACCTTCTTTCTATCTGTCCCAAATCTTCCTCACCAGATTGTCTTATGCTTTTCTGCACATGTCCAAACCACCTTAATCTTTTCTCTTTGATCTTTTCTGTAATTGGTGCTACTTTGGCTTCTGGTCGTATGTCCACATTTCATCGTCTGTCCCACAGTGTCCATCCTACCACCCTTCTAAGACACTTAATTTTCATCACCTCAAGCTTCTTCAACTGTTCTGCCTTTACTGCCCAGGTTTCTGTAGCATGCAGTAGTACTGGTGGCACCACAGTCTTGTACACTGTCTTTGGAATTCTTCTGTCATAGACTACACTTGACACTCTATGCTAGGTGGCTGCAGCCCCTCTGATTCTAGCATTGACTTCTTCATTCAGACTCACCTTCTTCTCAACCACCCCTCCAAGATACTTGAAGCTGTTTACCTGTTCCACTATGTTCCCTTCTATCTCTATTCTCAGCTTCTTTTGATTTCCCCATTTTGCTGGCATTACCACCATCTGACCTGTGGTTAGTTTCAACTCGTGTGCCTTCAGTTTTGCATTCTATTCTTCTATCCTTTGCTGAAGTTGTGGCTGAGACTCTGCCTGTAATGCCACATTGTCTGCATAGAGCAACTTTTTTTATCTGTCCCGTCCAACCTGTTTGCTAATGTAGTCCATCACAAATATGAACAGCAGTGGGCTCAGAGGTGAAACCCAGTGTACACTCACTCCCACTGGGAACCCCACTGTGAGGCTGAACACTGTTCATAAGTGAGTCATGTGGCCCTAGGACATAGCCTGCACTAATTCTACTAATGTTTCTGGGACTTCAAACCACTGCAGTACTGCCCAGATTAGCTTTTTTGGGACCTTGTCATATGCTTTCTCCAAGTCTAGGAATGCCCAGTTGGACTCTCTCCTTATCTCTAGCTATTTCTCAAGTATCTGTCTCACTGCAAACATTGGGTCAATTGTGCTGCATGAGTCTGAACTGCTCATCTCCCATCTTACATTCTACTACTCTGCATATCCATTTTTCAATCACCCCCTCCAGAACTTTCATGCAATGTGATAGGAGTTTGATACCTCTGTACTGTCCACAGTTGTGGATGCCCCCTTTGTTCTTGTACACTGGCATGAGTATGCTTATTCTCCTATCATTTGTGATATGTCTTTCTCTCCGCACAGCTGAGTGTCTTCATCCACCATTTGTCCCCAATCTCATCCAGCATCTTTATCATATCTGCTGTGGCCTCATCTGAGTCTGCTGCTTTCTCTGACTTCATTTTCCTTAGAGCTGTTCTTACATCTTCTAGAGTGGGCTCCTCTTCTTCGCTCATTATAGGCTGTGTCTGAGTCAGTACAGCTTCTGTGGGGTTTCTTCATTCAGAAGCTGCTGAAAGAAGTCTTCCATCTGCCTTTCATGTCCTGTAGACTGGTGAGCAGGGTGTTGCTGGCATCCCTTATGAAGGGTGTCTGATTATCTTCTTTATCTTTCTGTCTTTGTTTTGCAACTTTCTATACTTTCTTTGTGTCACCTTCTGAGTCATTTTCCAAAAGCTGGTAGGGTGCATCCAATGCCCTGTTCTTTACTATTACATCTCCTTTCTTAGGTTCTTTTAGCCAGCCAGTATTCCTTTCTAGCCTGGTCCATCTTTTCTATACTCCACGTTTTTCTGCACTCCATCTTTCTTTTGATGACTTCCTGGACTTCTACATTCCATCACCAGATTTCCTTATATTACATATCTGTTCCTGTAGTCCTCATACCTGCTGTTTTGAGGCACTGCCATTCTTCTTCAACTCCACAAATTTCCTCCTCTTCTTTGAGATCTAGGGTGCTGAGTCATTCTTTGAACTGTTGTACTGTCTCTCCAGTCAACTTCCTAGTCTTCAGCATGGTTTCTGTTGACCTTAGGGACTTCTTTGACCATTGCTTGCAGCTGATTGTGGTAACCAGAAGTTCACTCTGTGAGCCAACTGTTTCACTGGGGATGACTTTGCAATCACTGATTCTACACCAGTGACATTTCCTTACTAGGTGGATGTCTATCCGAGTTGCATGTTGGCCACTCTTGTATGTGATCTTGTGACTGCCTCTCTTTCTGAACCATGTGCTAGCTACTATCAAGCCATTTTCCAGAGAGAAGTCTAAAATGGCCTTTCTTTCTTTAGTCCTGTTACCTCCCCAAGTGGACCCAAGCAGTCCTCATACCCTGTTCTGTCTGTTTTAATATCTGCATTCAAGTCACCCATTATCAACACCAATTCATCTTCTAGGCAGTCCTCATATCCTGTTCTGCTGGCCCCGATATGTTCATTCAAGTCACCCATTATCAACACCAATTCATGTTACCCCACTTTATCTAGTATGTCCCATAACTACTGTCTGAATGGTCTCTTTTCCTCACTATCACAACCCTGCTCTGGGGCATAGGCTGAGATTGTGAATACTGCCCTGTATTTACACTGGAGTCTGATTGCCATGAGAATGTTACTAATTCTGATGATATCCCTCACTGCCTTCTGAAGCTTATCTATCACTACAATTCGCACACCATTTTTAGCCTGTTCTTCTCCTGAGTAGTAGATGCTTGTCCCAAGCCAAGCATCTTTGCTGCACTGCCCTCCATCTTGTCTATTTGATACATAGAATGTCCATCCTCCTCTGTACCATCATGTCATCCACTTCCAAGCTGTGTCCTGTCAGTGAACCTACACTGAGTGTTGCAATACTTAGTTCATGCTTGGCAGGTTGATTGGTTTTATATCCAGCTTTCGCTCAACAGAGCTATCCCAGTTAACCCAGGCTGGGCAAATGGACACCGGCTGGCCAGTAGCTTATTGAACCAGGCCTGCTTGGCTTTATGGAGGGCACACACTGGCCAATATGGGTACATACACCCCTCCCAATGTTAACATGGGCTCCTGGTGTAGGACAGAGTAGGTCAGGTCCCCAACCCACTTATCAACGGCAAATACTTATGCCCATATGGTGACATTAGTTAACATGACCAAATCACCTACAGCTATATTTTTGCACCCTCGAGTAGATAGCCCTGCCACAGTGCTCAGTCTGTGATCCATGATCTCCAATCATAGGATACTGCACTCCAGAATAGATGCCCCAAGCAGTTGGTCTATACAACTCATAGAATAGTATTAGAAAGAAGAAAAATGATATGACCAGAACAAAAAGAAAAGTAAAAAAAGTCCATAAAATGTGAATAAAGGGAAAAAACTTAATACACTCCTCCTCAAGATTTAGAATGCATAAAATGTAATCCAAAATAAAAGCAATATTTTCCATACTATTGATAATACCTCAATAAAGTTTGGCAAACTAACCCATGTAGTGAGGCAGTACTTCCTATACCTGTAATACAAAAAGCATTTCCACCATAAAAAACATTTCATAAACTTAAATGTTATTTAAAAATTACTTTTCCTTTCTTGCTTCTGCATCAGGCACTCCCTGGTTTCTCCTTTGTCTATCAGAAAGAATAGGCAACCTCAGTTTAATATCTGCACATGTTGAAACAGCTGACTGCAAAATGCTAATCTCTTAAAATATGTTGTGACCACAGTACAAAGAGAATGTCTGTACTATACTGAATATTTTATGCAGGCATACAAGAGCTCATATGAAAACTAAGAAAATAATAAAAAGTAGGGAGAATGTTGTGCCATCCTTAAAATACTGATATGCTGTTGAAATAGCAATGTATTAGTATCAACAGTTCCCCAGACATCTCACACACACACACATACACACACACACACACACACACACACACACACACACTCGCACATGCACACGCACACGCACACACACACACACACACACACACACACACACACACACACACACACACACACACGTGTTCATGTACACATACACATGCACACATGCATATACATAGCACACAAATTTCACTCACACACAAATATGCCCATTAGCATTAGGGAAATCTCTTTCAAAAGTGTAAGTGCACACACAGCCAGGAAATGGAACAGCTCGTTCCACTTGATAAAGCTCAGAATTCCTCTGAGCGAAAGCGCTTGTGTGTTATCATTCTGTGATTCTGAATAAAGGAATTATTTGAATTCGTTTGGTGCCTACCTGGATTTACTGAATCTGCTTTGGTGAACTTACAACGAGCTGTTCCATTTCCTGGCTGTGTGTGCACTTACTTCCTGGTTTGGTTCTTTGCCGTTTGTTTGACTTCTTTCAAAAGTGTGTTCATAATCTAAATGAACAGAAACCAAAACATATAACACGTTGGATTATGATTTATTTAGTACTATTTTTTTTGACCAATCTGGATTTGCCCTCATTATCTGACTCCAGTACTCATGGGTAAATACTTTACAACCCACTCTCACCATTGATTATTGCTTAAATATGCAACCATTGCTATGCACATGCCTGTTACAGTGTGGACAGCCCACATGGTTGTTATTTTGTTAAGTGCATGAGATATTTTCTTTAGTTTTACTTTGGGAATTCTAACATATGTTCACTATGAATAACTAAGCAAACCTAAAGCATTTACTACCAAGATTATAACACACAAAAGCACTTATTTTTTTGCATAGGCAAGATCTCCTGCGCTCTCAATGCGGGTGTCAAGCCCCATATCCCAAAAAGGTACTGCATCATCAACAGTGTTTAAGACTGACAAGCAATGTCAATATTGACATCATTAGAAAGTTATATTCTTCAATGCTAAAATTTTAACAATACACAAATAATTACTTTGTCCCCAGGATTCAGTAAACTCTGTGCAGACCATCTCAAAGCCTTGTCCCTCTTAGCAGCATCATACTTTGATCTCCACTTCCAGCCAGTCACCATCTTCCTTCACAGTGCAGAGCCTGTGGACACTACATCCACTCCTGACCTCAGTACTGCAGGAGATCTGCCACAAGGCCCAACTACAGAACATTTTGATTGAGAACTTTGCCATTGTGCAGTGCAAACAAGTTGAACATGAATAGCCTTGCTGTGCATTTATTTTAGCCAGTCAAGTATATGCCTGGCCTGTGCAATAACTATGATATTCCACCAAAGAACTAGTCCTTGCGCTCTAAGGAGCACTTACTAAGTTGTCCACTGTCCCTTCTCTTAACCAATAGATTACACTGTATATGCCAGTTACTTAGTATCCCTAGCTTCCTGATTTCTGCTTTAAGTTAATGCAAGAAAATCTGTTCTACTTTGTGCTGCTTTTTACTTGCTTTGTACTGACTATAAACTGATTTCTGTCTGTAATAATTGACCAGAGGGTAGGAACCCTGCTATGCTAGGCTTCATTTTGTTCCCCTACCCTAACCCCAATACTTACCCACCCTAGTCCACCATTCTACTTCCCACATACAGGTCCTATTCAGAAGCTCGACTCTTCAGAAAGTAAAAACTCATATGGTTGAGACCATATGATCGATTTTCCAAAATGTCAAAGCTTTTCAGTGAAGATTGCAGTACAATGGAGATTGGGGAACTTACCCTTTTCCCTGCTGTAGTGTGTTCCTCAGAGTTGGTATCTGTAATATGCAGGGAGTGCTGGAGGGCAGGGGTGAAGCCTCCTCAGCAGTACCTATATATTATTTTACATTTCAGCTTCCCCTTTCCCCATATAAACCCTCAGTACATCCTATCCTGATGACATCCTCTTACTCTAGCCTTATTTTTCATATTTCAGAAACAAGGGAGAAGATACCAGAGCAACCTAACCCACTTCCTTCATAGAAAATAGTTAATTGCTTCCTACCTACCTTCTACCAGCTTTCAGACTCCACCGCCACTAAATATCCTACTGCCCTGCAACATCTTGTTTCCTTCTTGATTCCTACTTCCCCACTACCTGCCATCAATAAAATACAGGTCCTTTTACTTAATCACGTACTCCTCAGCTTATCCTATATTCTTCTCCTATTGGGCTATCTCTCATCCTACGATTACTCAATAATACCTCTCAACATCTCTCCAACTCTATCTCAACCACCAATCCATACTTCCTCCCTAAACCCTCTACACATTGCACTTAATATATTTAATGACACCCCCTCACATTTACTCCAAATATAGACTGGTTAACTCAATTTCAACTCAAATCAAAATAAAATTAAGTGGGAAATACCCTCCAAAAACAAGAATAAATAATACCCCAATATACTAAAAAACTCCTAGGAGGAGGACATTCATCCTAATCCTGGCCCCATATAGAACAACCAACATCAAGAAAATTCTCCTCCATACACTACTTAACCCACACAATAATCAGCTGCCAACCTCGGTAATCTAACTTTTGCCTACAAATATATTAGAACCATAAGAAATAAAGCTATTGAGCTACATATCAAAATTACCCAACACAAGTCTGATGTTCTTAATATAATTGAAACTTGTCTTAAACCTTGCATAAACAACTCCAAAAGTACAGCCCTGTCTATAATATCATCCATAATAACCATATAAAGAGGAAAAGTTGAGACATTACTTTAATATTTCCCAGCAACTACGACATTTCCCCCTGCAGCAAATCAATAACAAAATTCAGTTCAACAGAGCTTCTTATTATTTTCATGAAAATGAACAAATACAAACAAATATGTATTACTGTCCTTTGCATCTCTCCTGGCTATAATATAGCTACACATCAAATATGTAATTAGATTGGATCCTAGTATCAGACCTTAGCAAATTCATCACCACAGGTACAATGTTAAACTCTGTCAGTGATCATATGCCAAGTTATACAACCAGACATCTCACACATCCATACAAACAACATGTTGATAAAACAACACACAGCCAGTCTAAGTTTAACCCAGAAATATTCATTTCTACCCCTTTCATCTATTAACTGGAACATCCTAAAAATCTTCCCCTTAGATGATGCTGTAAATAAATTCAATACAGCTTTCCTAAATATCCTAAATAGCCTTGCATCTTCTATAAGGAAGAGACTAAAAATCAATGATGCAATTTGGCTATCCAAAAAGAGTAGAATGCTAGTGCAAGATAGAGAAAAGAATTCAGAAAGTATGGCAAAAATATATATATATATAAAAAAAAATATCTAGTAAACTTCAGAATGCTCTGCAACTGTACAAAAAAGCAAATAAATCAATACAAAAACTACACTTTCAGAAAAAGAGTAAACACAATCCTGAAAATTCTGGTCAACCATTAAAGAAATCTTGCATCCCAGCCAAAAATTCAGCCCTAACCATTCTCCCCATAATGGACCATGTGAAACGGCAACAGAATTCAATTCTTATTTCATAGATAACCAAGGATTCCCCAGTCACAGCTTTGCCCATCAGCTACATATCACCACATCCACTTTCACCTTCAAACCCGTGCCCTCATCCTAAATAAAACACTCGTAAACACTCATAAACAAACCATGATCTACTTCAGCAGATGACCTTACAAGTACCATAAAATAGCAGTCAATAGCATTGCCTTTCCTGTCTCAGTCATAAATAGGTCAATCCAAGAATACCACATTCCTCCTCTCTGGAAAAAAAAATTACACAGTAAACCTATACAAAAAGAAGGAAGGTCCATGGACACGAGTAACTTCAGAGCTTTAGCAATCTTAGCCCCCCCCCCTCTCCAAAATACTTGAAAACATATTCAAAAACAATTACTAAATTATCTTCTGCAGGTAGAACTCCTATTCTGAACACAGCATGGCTTCATCCCTCCCATAGTACTAATACTGCACTTCTAACTTTTATATATATTCCCCGGGATTCATGAAGCTTGCACCAGGCGCAGGCATAGCATAGGTGGTATAACACCAAATATGTCAGCCAAGCGATTCAGGTACGATCTAATTCCACGTGCACTACCAGCATACACCATATCTGTGCAGCCCTCGGCACAGGTGTGCTAATCACCCCATGCGCAGTACTGCACCATGCAAATGAAGTTACATAGCGATTCATGAAGTGGTGCAGGCATAGTGTAAGCCCACAGAAATGTAAACCACAAAAAACAGTTTACATTTTGCCAAACAGAACATTGGAGCTATGAAAGCAGACCAGACTCATGTATTACTAAGTTAACATATGCCAATGGCTAAATATACAGCCAATGGCATAAGAAACGATGCACAACACCTAAAAAACAACATTTAATGTCATGTCCACTGTAACGCAAAGTACAACCGCAGGGCATGAGTGCGCAAATGGGAACACAAGGAAAATATACACAAATGTCATAAAATCGCAATGTAATACAAATCATGATTTCACCATAATACTCAATGGTATGCATGGTACACCACAACCAAGCTGCAAGGGTTGCTAAGGGCCTGTGACAGTGTTCAGCATGGTAACTATGAATTAGTAGTCAATGCAATGCAAATGAGGCAAGTAATAGTGAATCGCAAACATCCCGCCGGATTAAGGATGTACCATACGGTGCAGTGCTACAACACCGAGGAGTGGTTTGGAGGTATACATGACATCAGCAGTGGGGTATGCCACCATAGCTGTAAGCACATTGGAGCAATGCAAATCTGGCCTGCCCGTTTTTAAGCAAAGCCGCAGGATAGGGGTGGGGATGTAGGTATAGCATCGTTTAGCTGAGAGCACATATGGTGCCCGAAAGCACATGTGTACGCGGATGAAAACATGCCCGAAACCCGGTAAGCGGACGCACGTGCCATGCACCATAGCTCAAACAGGAAGGTCAGGGGAAGAAAATAAGGAAATGCCGCAGTAGGGTAATTGGAGTACAACCGAGCAATTAACACCTATTAACTCACAGTGGGCAATTGACGGCAGCTAACAAGTCTGCTCGCAGCAACCTGCAGAACAGGATAGGGAAGGTGTCGGATTGCAAAGAAAAGAGAACTGTCATAGCAGAGGAAAGCAAACCTGCAGTAGATCAGTCATAGAACACGTCGTAAGATAAGCCAGGGAGGGGAAACATCAAGAAATGTTATGGGAAGGGCAAGAGGTAATCCATGGCAGCCAAATGTAATTCAACACCAAAGACACCACAATAGCAGTACCTGTGGTAAAACACATAAGATACCCTGTAGCTCCGATGGTACATACACACCCTATGACATCATCAGTATTCACAGCACAATAGTATAAAGTGTGAAGGCACCTCACACACACCTGTTTATTCCTAAACACTGCACCATCGGTGTAAACAGACGGGGAACTTTTACAATGTACATGTTGGGAGCTGCTGTAGCTGTGATTCATCACCATATGTTAGAGACTGAAGGTGTTGTGGAGGATGATGCTGACAACCACCGCAGGCTCCAGAGGAGGAGAAGAGTGTTCAGACCAAGGGTAACCTACCAGGGGCTACATGATCTGGAGATAGTAGAGCATTACAGGGTGGACAGGGATATCTTACAGCAGATAGTTGAGCCATGCTGGCCATGCCTGAGGTCCAGAAACAACAGAGAGGAACCCATCCCAGTGGACACGAAGGTATGTGTAAGCTTGCAAATACTAGCCACAGGTACCTTTCAAAGGCCAACTAGAGATATAATGGGGATCTCAAAGGCATCAGCATCCAGGGTACTACACCAGTTCCTGGATGCTATGTTACCACATGCTAATGAGCATATATACTTCCCCCAAACTCAGGAGGAGTTGGCCAGCAATATGTGTCTCTTCCACCGGGTGGCACACTACCTGGAGGTACTGGGTGCGATAGACCGCATGCACATACATATCAAGTCACCACCCAGTGAGCATGCTAGGCGCTACATAAACTACAAGGGATACCACTCCATCAACTGCCAAGTCGTGTGCAATGCCCCGGGCATTATTATGGATGTGTGTGCCAGCAGCCCTGGAAGCTACCATGACTCCCACATCTGGCATGCCTCACAGCTGTATCAGGTATTTATCAGGGGGGACATCCCACATGGCCGCCTTGTGGGGGATGCTGGCTATGCACTGGAGCCGTGGATGATGACTCCCATCAGAAATGCACACACACCCATGCAAGAACGCCATAATGAGGCACACACACAAACCAGAATCATCATAGAGTGTGTGTTTGGGATGCTGAAATCATGGTTCCGTTGCTTGGACATATCTGGTGGAGCCTTGCAGTACTCTCCAGACACATGTGCCCACATCTTCATAGTATGTACCATGCTACATAATATGATTCTGTGGAAACAGCTGTACCAGGGACATAATGGTGAAGGCCCTCACAGCCCACCGCAATTGCCAAGGCCATCACAGGCACAGAGGGATTCAGACCATGAACACCCTGTGCCATCCCCAGTAGGCAGACTGAGGCATGCCCAATATGCCCATGCCTTGGCAAAGAGGGAATGTATAGTATATACACTGACAGTGTAGGCCCCTACGGACTGACACACTTCTCCACCTGCACACACAGTAAATTGGATGGCACACACACGAGCGACTACCTGTAATGTGTAATGTATAGGTGGCCTACTGTGTGAATCCTACATAGGCAGCCCTCAACCATTGCACACACAACAGCTATTGGAACAAGGAATGTCAACAGCTGAACAGTACACGCACCTAACAGCATATGTTGATACTGTATGCATAGGTTCCTAGGTACATCAGTAGGTACACACCCGATTGTCAGAGGCCATTCATCAACTGAGGCAAACAGTGTCTGCTGTCACCACCACATCAATTAACCAACTGTACCTCAGTGGAGCAGAGGCAGTTGCAGGATCCATGTGTGTAATCACTGTTCCCCACACACTCTGCATGGCTTACCTGGTGTGTTAATGAGGGGCTCCATATGATGTAATCAGGGATATAGTGGCAAAGCATGGGGAGTACCCATGACAGGTATCTGTCACCCCAGCATGCTTCACCTATGGTTGTGTGATGGTTTAGTACATTATAGTGTGTGACTCACTGTGACATACATTACCAGTGCTGGAGCACATCCATTAAAAAGCACTTGGACATACCATTAATAGGTCTCATCCATATACATTTGATTGCAGTATGGAGCAACAGCCATAGTACAGTCCACATACAAAACACCATAACACGTGTACAAATCCCAGATGCCCAAGTGGTAAATGCACTGACTGTCGTGTATGTTCCCGGCCCCACGTCCTGCAAGGGACATTACGTAATCCCGAAGGCACGAATAATGGATGTTGGATGCAGGTCATCAGGTCAGGTTTAGCACATGTTAGCTTGATTATGCATTGGCAAGTGCTGGTAAGCATCGTTTAAACATGAATATACGGATATACGTGAAACAGGGCTAGGCTTTTCTGAATATCGCACAGATCATGGTCAACGATGTCCAGAACAGGTGAAGCTAGCATTATTCACCCCTGTACTAATAGTGCCTGCTCTGAAGGGTAGAACAACCACTGCCAGGAGTAGAACATGCAATCATGTACACAATCACCTAACACTAAGCTACCCGAGATGTACCAACGGCAGGTGTGTATTGTGACAGGTTAAAACACAAACGTGCGGAGTCCAGGAAACATTATACACCAACATGTACACAACAAAAGGTGTGTTCTCCCTCTCTCTCTCTCTAGATATATATATATATATATATATATATATATATATATATATATATATATATATGTATATAAACAGGGTGATAGAGAGATAGAAGTTGATATATACATATTCACCTATATCTGCAAATATATAGATAGGTCAATGACATGTACACAACCATGGAGGTACAAATAAATAGGATACTGCCAACTATCGAATGTGTCACATAGTGACATGCATAATCACGAGTCTGAAAGACTGAAAGACCACAGTACCAGAACACTAGAACCGAGAGTAATATTATCATGATGTTAAGGGACATGTAGTTATCACTGCCGGTGCTGTGGTCCAGGTAGGTACTGTGTTCAACTGTGTATGTGATTGCTGTAGTCTGTGTATGTGTGTGTTCAGGGTGCCGTGTGCATTTCTGTGGGACTGTAATGCATGTGTGTGTGTGTGTGCGTGTGTGTGTGTGTGTGTGTGTTTGCATCATGTGTCTGTTAGTGCTAACTCAGAGGTAGATCAGTACAGTAGGTGTGGTCATAGTTGGATGTAGGCATACGGTTACCACCTGTCCCACTTTAAGAGGGACAGCCCCTCCCTGGGCAGTTGTGTCCTGACAAAAACATTAAAAAGGGCAAATGTCCGAGATTGTAGGATATAATTATGTCCCATATATTATGTAATAGTTGCATTAAATAGTTATGCCTATATCTAAAATACGTAAATGTTACATGAAACATGATAAGTAGCTAAAGTGCTTCAAGAATAAGTATGTATTCAGGATAAAAGTATGTTCTATCCTGTGTACTGACCATGGGTATGTGTCGGCTTGAAAACAACGATGTGTGTCCTGCAAATGTCCCACTATGGCCATTTGAAAAGGTGGCAACCTATGCCAAAGAGGTTCAGTCACCAACACAACTGCAATGAGTGCAAATATCTGTGACAGAAATACACGAGACAGCTGTCATTTAGTAACATTCCCTTACATATCAATGTAGTTCCAGAGGTATTGAAGTATCAACCTCACCTGCATGCTATATAGAAACCAATTAACAATGGCTCAGTGTATAAGCCTGTAACAACCATAGTTTCTCAGTCTACTAAATGAGAGGTCTTCAATTAGGGAAGGAGCCCACACACACATATGGAATATGTAGAAATGCAGTCCCCACAAACCTGTATATGCTATGTACACCCACCTACATTTTCCCCACATCCAAAACAATTGCAATACAGACTGTAATAACATCACAAACATCCAGTCACTCAATTACATCTGCAGAACCATTAACATACCTTGTGAGAGACACATTTGTAATGGCACCATGTGAAATCGTAGCTGTTGTATAATGGAACAGACAGCAATGTTACAGTTTTGTTTGCAGTAGTCCCTTATCAGACGGTTGAGATGACAGGTACACTCACATGTAGAACCACATACTCTAGCCATCACACACAATCCACGGGGGACATAAATTCAAAATATCCGTGTCTCTACAAATAGCAGTTGCAATTCCTCACAACAAAACAAATACAGGCCGTCTCCTCGAAGGTAGGGCAAACAGGGTAATGCCCAAGTGGAGAATTCAATTATACCCCACTCTTGCCATGTAATTTCTGAATGGAGTAGTGGCACAGCTGATGTGCACATAATAATTTGCTCAGGAACACCAACTGGTGGCAGGATACCACATGTTACAGGTATCGATGTATATAAGGATGCCTTGCCATACATTCAAACCATAAGCTCATACGATAGAACCGTTTAAACAGTAAAGGTGTAAGAGAGATATTTTACGAAGACTCGGAAGCAAGGTATGTAGAACACTCAGTATGTCAGTGTATGTACAGCCTGTTTTGTAGTAATTAAAGTGTATGCAATGCATAAAGTGGGAAAAGGTATTATGTAGTGATGCCTTGTTGAGCATAGTAATGCTTGCAGAAATTGTGCGTCCTACTGTGGGCTACAAGGTAAACATCTCATACACCACAAGGGATGCTACATGAGGGCTTTAAACACAACAATTCCACACCACCTGTCGTCAATGGTAGGGTTTGTCCAACATGTACGCGCCATAGCAGGGGATAGTATATGTCGATATACTGTCACAGTAGGCATGTGTAAGGGCATATAATGAGAATAACATGCCTAGGGTGGCCCTGATGTGCAAGTATGCTTTGCATTATGGGATAATGTTTAAAATATGTGTAATGTACAGTATTGTAGGTAGATATGTCAGATATTTTACACAGCATAACTGTTATATCATGCAAACAAAGGGTATTGTTTATTGGCATGTAGAATACACAATAACAGGATACATATGGCTTGTAGTCATGGGACACTGTAACAGCATGATAGCTAACTGAAATGGAAGAGCTACTCAATTATCCATGCACAAAGGACATGTAATAGCTGTGCAGGTTCATAGTGAGGTACTATGCTGTCTGGCCATGTCCATGTGTAAGCCCAACGACAGTGTTTTCACTGGTGGCACCTCCCTAGGGTAGTGTCCTGTCTGTGAACAGCAGAGCCATGTGTTATCTGCACCTGTGTACAGTACAGCCACTGTAGTGATCCCTGGCATACATGTGTGTCTCCATCGAGGTATCTCATGAAGAGTGCTAGTGGATGTCGCTGCTTGATGTACATAGGAATCATGTTCCAAAGCATGGTGAGTGTCTGGTTCAGGAATGTATCCCTCAAACATGTCCCACTCATCGTTGCGCTTGTGCACATATCCATGAGCATGTTGCTGTCACTGACCTTTGCTTATGTTGCTTATGTGGAGTATATTCAAAAATATTGTTGTGGATATGAGCCCTGTATGTTCAGCAGAGGTCACCCTTGAGTATGCAGTATGCAAATGTGTACAGTCGTGGTGTCTGTAGTTGTGCCACATACGTCATTCTTCAGAGGTCAATAATCCTCATGATGTGTTAATGTTGTGGTATGTAAAGGTGTTGCTGTTCCGTAAGGTACACCCCAAAAGGGTGTTGTACCCCTGAACGTGTGTCATATGTCAGGAGTATAGCAGTACAATGGGTGCCTTTGTTCCAGCTACAAACCCATTACAGATAAGGGTGGCCACGTAGAAGGATATCCACGCCACATTGGCAATATGGTTATCAAAGGAGTGGGTGCTATATACGTGTGTACTAAGATCCCGTATAATGTCACATGCATGTAGGGGACTACCACCTATGTGACAGTCAGTGGGTGAGTGGTGTAATCCAAAGAGGATGTCTATGCACCTTGTGTTATGCAGCTTGAGGCCATGTTATTGACATCAGGTATCCGTCACAGTGACACCCATATGGAGGGTGTCTGTATCAGCTGGTGGATCAATCATGGATCCTTGTTTGCAGTCATCTGGAAACCTTTTCAGCGAAAGCCCCTCTGTGCTAGCCTGTACCTCAGGGAAGCACATACCGAACATGAGGGGCCCTATGACCGAGGACTGTGGTACACCAAGAGTAACTGAATTACTGTAGGTACCATGGTATGCTACCCTCATTGTGTGGGTCCTGTCCGTGAGCCACTTTGCATAACATCCCGAGACGTAGGGGTCGATGTGCAGGTGGATGTGTATGTTGTTAATACCAGAATGGAGAACAGTGCTGAAAGCCAATGAGAGGACAATGTAGGCTGTGTGGACACCCTTACCCTCATCAACTACCCTGGTAACTGTATCAAAGGAGTCCACCATATGGAGGAGCCATGGTCTGGCCCTACCAAATCCAACCCGGGTGGCATCAAAGGTCTGAAGGTCACCAATGTCTCTGTGAATGACTACCATGATGATGTGCCCCATAGCCTTGCAGAACAGTCCAATCAGGCATTTAGGGCAATAGTCCCTGTGGTTCATTATGGTGCCACCTGTCTGGAGTGTGATGACTGTTGCTGTGTGCCATTCAGGGGCCACAATGTCTGATACAAGGGTATTACTGAATCTGGTGGTCAAGTGAAGAGCCATGTCATTCTGAGGTTTGTGTAAATCACAGCCTGGGATGTTGGACGGTCACATGGAGTCTGTGTTCCAGGCCTTGGAGAGTGCAGGTTGGAACTGCATAGTTGTGACCGCAGGGACTCTGCATTGTTCCTGTATGGATTTTGGCCCTGTAGGGAGTGAGAGGATGTAAAGTTATCTGCCAGGATGTTGCCAATAGCAGTCGGTCTGTAATGTTCCTGCCTAACCGTCGTATGTCAGAGCAGATGTGGCTATTGCCATTGGGTACTGACATACCTCCATAATGCTTTGTGGTAGTCCTTGGAATGTGTCGCAGTAATGTTTACATAGCTAGCTTTGGAGGATGTGATAAAGGATGCTGGATTCCTACTGAGGCTGACCAGTGAGCTACCCCACCCATGGGTTTGTACTCCACTTTGCGATAGCCACCACCTTCTGTTGTACATTATGTGCATGGAACCAGACCCCCAGAGTGGCGTCTGTTATCTGGTGGATACCGTCATGGCTCTGTTTGGGATAGCATTATCCATGCAGTCGTGTAAGTGCTAATGAAGTGCACTGGTGTATGTTTCAGCGTTTGTAAGTGCATTGTCCATCTGCACAGGTGTCATGACGTTTACTACTGCTGTCATAAGATGTCTGATGTAGGCATTGCAGAAATCTTCTATTGTGTATTCCGTGAAGGGTGTGGTGCCAGGATGTGGATAACAAGGGTGATTAGCATATGTTTGGAAACTACCAATGAGGGGATAACCTCAGGTGTGGAACACCAGTCACATGCTGGTAATGTCCGGGTCTAGGATATTGTTGGTCTTGGTGGTAGTGTGTAAGGGTTGATCCAGCCGTGTTGAGGTTATGAATCCCAGAAAGCGTTGGCCTAATGTGTCGGTACATGAGTAGGCATCCCAGTTAAGTGTGGGGTAGTGTCAGTCTCTCATCAGTAGTACCTGTCTGAACCCTGCTGTCCAGTACACCAAGAAATGAGGGCCAGTAACCGTGGGGTATGTTGTTGAATCCGTAGCAAGTTACAATGTGTATAGCAGTTCTGGCCACAGTTAGTTGCACGTGGATCACCTCTGATGCACTGTGCTAAGGAACCAGCCTGGAGGTGTGTACATCCTTGTGAAATATATACAGGAGTCACCAGTGGCCTGTTGACAGAAGCAACACTACAAAAGGTATCTGAGTGACATGTGCATTTCACACCAGTGGCAGCTACAGTAAAACAGGGTTAATGTTTTGTACTCCCCCCTCATTGTAGCCCATACTACACAGACTAATGGGAGGCATCTGCGTATGTAAGGATGTGAATGGCCATGACCTAGGAGCAATAGCTGTCTCAGTGTTGTGGACAACATACTGAATGGGCTTTGTGGGTGAGGTGCGTGACACATGTGCACAATCTGACAGCCGATAATAGCATTGTCACTGCTAGGTGAATAACCTTGTACCCATTAACTACCACCTAGGCAGCAGTCAACATTATGGACACTGTGTGTAAGGGATGGTGCTGTGCAGTTCACCTCCCTGAGCTGGTGATGTCTCCAGGCCTATTAGGTAGTCATACAAGGCACCCATGTCATGGCAGGGTGCCATCCATGAGCATGGAGATCATTGGACAGGCATACTCAGCACTCGGGTGACCAATATCGGATCACATATCACCTTTCAGGGGTATTGGCCATGCGTGGATGGGCGATACCAGCCTTCACAATCCTCACCTCCACTATGCAGCATGCTGGCTACCTTGCATAAAGACATGTGCTACACTGTGATGTTGGACATGCTACACATACATATCCTGATCTGAAAGACATATGTCATGGGCAGCCACCATCCTACTACAATGATCACCACATGCTGGACAAATCCATGTGCCATACATGTTACATACCCCTGCCATACCATGCAACCCTGTCCATCAAAGCTGCACATGTCATCTCTATCAAACATGGTGCGATGACCGCATGGTAGATGTATCATTAACTGTCTGGATCAGTAATGTGGCACTGATGCACCTGGCGATGGTAAAATGGCTGTGGATACAGCTAGTAAACCTTGCCCGTACATGCCATGGTTGATAACCATTCCTGTGAATAATGTCCGGCTAGCCATTGTCCCATGGGTATCACATGTGCAACACAGGTGATACATGGCAGGATGTTGAACTGCTGTACAGTGCCGTGTAGATGTATATGGCAAAACACATGCATTTAATGGTTTCCATGAGCATGTGTGCATTGTCATTGCTCATGTCCGTTAAGGTAATGTATGTGTTGATATATGACATATACACAGCATCAAGGTCAACAGCATTACTATGGACACATCCAGGCATCTGCTGATAGGTAAAAACACCAGTACAGGCAAATAGACATGCCCACATCAAGACAGCATTCACATCGAGTATGAGCAATGTAATGAGGTGACACACATATATGGTGATGATATCCAATGCACAACGGGTGTTACATGTGTGTGACACAAACATGTCAGTCGTGTCAGTGTCATGACAATTTGCAAAGATTGATGTTCATATAAACTAGATTTAATACAAATGTATGTGCAGCTGTATCTCTGTACATCTCTGTGATACTGTGACCT
Source organism: Protopterus annectens (assembly GCF_019279795.1). NCBI lineage: Eukaryota > Metazoa > Chordata > Ceratodontiformes > Protopteridae > Protopterus > Protopterus annectens. The sequence continues at coordinate 1,765,188,932 of NC_056741.1, read as the reverse complement.
GTCTCCATCATTATGTCTTCCAGATAATGCCTCGTTCATGCCTGCCAGCGTATAGCCACCAGGAGGATGATGCCCTCATCCCGTACCTCCATGATAACTATGAGGTGTTGTTCAGCCATGTGCCACAGCTTGCCCAGCAGCGTGACAACCTGTGGCAGGAACTATGCAGGAGGGTTAATGATGTGGGTGGCCATAACCACACCTACCAGCAGGTGCGCAGACACTGCATGGACCTGATACGACAGGCAAAACAGCGTGCCAATGCAATCGCCAGGGAACAAGGCAGAACAGGTGGTGGGCCACCAACCCAGCCCCACTCACATGCACCGAGGAGCTACTGGCTAGCCTGGGGACACCCTCAGAACAGCATCCACAAACAGTAGCTGCCATCGTGGAGGTGGGTGTCTCCCAACCACTAAGCCTGGAGTTGCCTGGTAAGTCACTAATGCACATATGACTATCATATCCCATTTAGTTGCATGTGTCACTGTACAATATGTAATGTAACATCATATGCAAGGTATGTTTACACACATGCCGCATACTATAGTTAGGTACCCTATGTATGCACACATGTGCATACTATATTCTATTGTACAGGCGAATGTGTTAACATGCGCAGTGCACCCTGTAGCTGTCATACAGTCATGGATAATGTTCAAACCGCTGTGTCACCCCTATATAGGTACCTCTGGCATGCCGCACATACATCAGTCCATTGCAGGTGAGACAGTTATCAGTATCAGGCATGTTAATGCATATATCTATTTACCATGTGGCCAGTTAACACATGTACACATAATGTATGGTCCAGTCACGATATACAGGTCACATCTGTCATCAAGCACACTGGCTACCCATGTGCAATATATTCCGACTAAATGAAACACAAACATGAAACCACAGTATCTGTCATTGCTAGATGTGTGGACAGCTGTGCATACTATGGTGGAGGTGTTGTTCAATGTAGGCATATGTACTATACATTGGAACAACACATGTGTGGTACGCAAACAGTACCACACAGTGAGCTGGGATGTGGGCAGCCCACAGGAGTCACCATTGTGTAATATGCCCCTGCAATGGGTGCACACATTGTGATGTGCCATTTGACAAGTCCCAGACATGTAGTGTTCCTGCTGCAATATTGTCTCACTATCCCATAATACATAACCCACATACCAAACCTACAACCCTTTGTCTGCATAACCCTGTGGACAGTGACGTATCTGACATCTAAGTGTGCATGTCATATGGGACAACACAGACATGTGAGACGGCCATCACAAACATTTGGCCAACACATGTTCACACATGGCCATGGAGGATGGCCAGAGACATGTAGCCACACAGTAGATGTGATGTGTATACACCCTGTTGCACATTGTCCACACATGGTCTAACTATAGCCTTTGTTGAATGGTTATATAGCTGATGTGGAACACTGGACATCCTAATAGCCTGTGCATGGCTTGTGGAGGTGTCACTTAATTCAACCATATAAGATGTGTTGAACATCATGACTGTGTCATAGCATGACAGTAGTCACCTGTACAACTTCCACAGACATAGACACCACATCAGGCCACAGATACCGTACATTTCCCTTGCTACTGTTGGACATCACTGTCAGCCATGCACCTCGTGCATGTGGTACATAACTGTCATGTGGGACATGGTGTATTGACATGTCTGCCATGTGTGGACACAGTTGCCAGGCACCTAAGACATGTTAGTAGTTGTGCAGGGGTGTCATCCGTAGGTCTTCCAGTGACCTGTCACATGACACAGCATGGTTTAGTGTGTATACACCTCAGCAATGTGGGTCACAATCCACAGTAGTTATGTCATGTGTTTGCATGCAGTCATGGCTCTGCACTGTGTGTGCATTACACACTGTATAGCAATATAGGCGCCTCAGGATGCCATGCAATGGCACAGTGTCTGTACTTCACACTGTATAGCAATATAGATGCCTCATACTACCCATCAATGCTCATGCACATCTGCTGAAAGTGTTTCCTATCTGTAGGGCATACAGGCAACACTGCAATGTGATATCCATTACACCGCTGTACATGTGTCAGGACACCGTTGTGTCAGACATGTATGCATGTTAATGCACACGTCCGCAGATTACATGTCATACTACATGTCAATGTCAAGGTCACATCAGCCATGTGTACTGTTAACCTGTGCGGGTCCACATGGTGTATCACAGGGATGCATGCTTACTACCATGATTGTGTGAACTGCATGGCTTCTGATATGACACCTGCTTGCTGTTGTGTGCAACCCAGGGAGGTATGCTAACCACCACTATTAATGCATGAGCTGCATGCCATCTCCTGTATCACATGCATGCTGCATGCCGTCTCTCAAATCATATGCATGGTGAGTGTGTGTGTGTGTGTGTGTGTGTGTGTGTGTAGAGTCTTTCTTTGCATTCACAGGTGATGTAGGTGCGTTACCCTCTTGCGGTCCATCTGATGTTAGTGTCTCCACAGATACTAGCAGTGATGAACATATGCATGAGGTACTGCAGGACAGAGCGCAGCAGCTGGTGTCACCAGACGCATGTTCCAGACTGTAATGGTGGCACAGGCATGTGCTGAATGGCAGAACATAGAAGGGCAGAGGCTTCAGAGGGCTGCTATCCATTCTTTAAACAACAACATCCAGGCATTGGCAAATGCTCAACAGCAGATCGCTAATATTCTGGACAGGCGATTGGGTGACATGGTTGGAATCCTTGACCGTGTCATGGCAATCTGTGAGCGTGAGCTGTCTGTGCTGGAACATCTGGTAGGAGTGAGGCATAGGCAACATGGAAGTAGGCCAGCTACACCACCTGGTGCAGGTCAATGTGAACAAGCCACCTCACATGCCCGCTCCCACACGGCCGGTAGCATTGGCAGTGCAGCTGGTGCTGTGCTGTCCACACCAGGACACAGCAGGCCATGTGGACATGGCCCTGGATGTTCCCAGTGGGGACACAGTTCCAGTGGACATGTGTCATTGGACAGTAGCCAATCTGTGCCTCTGCCTGGTAGTGCCCGTGCAACCCCTGGCAGGCACAAGTCACGTGGTCAGACACATTGAGCTGTACATCCTGTTCTGTACAATCTGGAGCTGTCAATAATACCCCTGTGTAGGCTGGATACATGGCAGAACTGTGTGCACATGTACATGCACACAGCAGAAAAATCTGTAGGGTACCGCAACACCCACATGCATAACTACCACACATGTCCAATCAGATCACCTGCCCTAACCCACACACATGATGTCATCCACTGGTGCAGCCTATGCCCCTGACAAATATTATCACCCTGTGCATATGATGATGCCTGTGCCGCATCCCTGTCATCCACACCATCGGTGCAGGGACATGCTCATATGGACTGATGCACAGGGTGAACAGAATAGTGTGTAGTGTATATTACATTTGTTGTGTACTGTTGACACATACCAGACATACCATGTAGTACAGGTTTAGAATGCCTTGTTAAATGTTCACAGTATGTGTCTTGTTAACAACAGTAACAGCATGTTGGTAATGATGCCCCCCTGCCCTCCTTAAGGTCCAATTGCATGTGCCATTATGTTACAGTGTTTGCAGCTAGAGTGCATTGTTGTATGTTCACAGTCTGTGTCTTGGTAACAACAGTAACATCATGTTGGTAATGATGCCCTGCTTCCCTCCTTAAGGTCTACTTGCATGTGCCAATAAGTAACAGTGTTAGAAGTTTCCCATGTGTAAATGTGGAGTACTCACCAGCATGTATGGCAATACCAGCATGCTATACGTAGCCTCAACTTCATTGCTAGAAGGGCTACCATTCCACAGATGTCTACACATCTACTGCTCCGGAAGCATGTGAGCTGTTCAATAAGCTACAGTGGCTAGAGACGTGACATCCATACCGGGTCACATCACAGGTATGGTAACATGGTGCGCGGGGTTTACACAGTGGTCTGGCTGATGTCAATGTTAGAGGCCAGTTGATAGCATGAGGCCTCACTGTGTAGCAGTAATACACTGTCACATTACAGGATGAGAACATGCACAGACATACACAGAAACACACAGTAACATGACCACACTCACGGGGTCAACAACACTATAATGCACACTTGATAGTGTTGAGGTGAGGACCCCTGTCTATGTGGTAGTGATCTTCACAGTACTGTGCACCCACATGACGCGACACAGAGAATGAACATGTACAGATAGCCAGTAAGGCTGAGACCGATGACATCAACAGGGTAGTAGACTGCATCACCATGAGGGCTTAAGGATCCTGTCTGTTCTGTATGGTAGCATACACCCTCACTCCATGCACCAGACAGCCTTACATACATACATACACACACACACACACACACACACACACACACACACACACACACACACACACACACACACACACACACTGAGGAGTCCACAAATGTCATTCACATACAGATAGCTGACATGTGTGTGATACACACACCACCGCTGCCTACATCTTGCTTTCTACACTGCAGTATGTACAGATCTCTACAACAGTGTATAGGGGTGTGTAACAATTGGGATGTATTCCCCACCATACGTGGCATATACGGTCACACAAGCAAACACACATGGTAGTACTGTGAATCATACACCTGCTATATGATGATACATCTGACAGACATGCAGCTGTATTGGCAGCATTATGTGTACCAAAGCTACCTTTGGCAATTGTGCTGCTATATGCACACGGGAGGACATAAGTGTTACAGGTGTCAAGTGATGTACAGTCAGTAACACCCTGACCGCTGTGTAAGTTGTATGTCTTCACCTTCAGGTAACAGTAACATAGCGTACTGTTTGCACATGTAATGGTAGGATTGCTTGTGACACACCTGTGAGCTGTCATCAGCAAACATCCATCTGCAAAGGTGGACCACCACTTTATGTACATACATACATCCATACCTGATGTACATCCTACCGTACTGTCAGTATTTCACCATATACAGGTGTCAATGATGGGGCTGCATTGCAACTGCATGTTGTAGTTAGACACAGATGAATGACATACATCAGCTACTGCACATGCATGGTAGCTGCATGCACACCACTACATGTACATGTGTGTTGCTCCTACATTCCTGTCATGTAGCCATGTTTGTATGCATTGCAATTGGTGGACATGTGTGGTGACATACATGACACATGGACTGTTGTATGATATGTTGGTTGTCATGGGTAACTGTTGCAGAGGGAATGTTACCTCAGTCAACATTACTACCTTATGTACTGTTAGCATTCAACAGCCATGGACATACCTTCCATGTGCATGTGTGTGATAGCTGTAGCCACCTGTCTGCACAGAGGATAGCAAAGGCTTTGCTATGTACATATGCATTGTGTGTGTGTGGGCCATGTACATATCCACTGCGATTACATGTATGTCATATCCAAACATGAGTGTTTTCTGGTGTACAGTGACAGTCATCTGTTAAAGCTGTGTAAAACCCAGGGCCCCTGTTATGTGTAGATCCGACCTGGTTATGAAGTGTGGCATCATTGCATTGCATACCACATGATGGAACCCTGTCAGTACATGTGTAGTCTGCACAGTTGCTGTAGACCCATGTACAGTCCACTGGTCATGTGTAACATGGTGATGTGGTAATGTATGGATGTGTGTTGCTGGTCCACGGACATGGTGATGTCCGAGGGCTACATAGTAGACTGCGGCATGTACTACTGTGATCTGCACCTGAGACATCTGTGATGGCTCTTGAGTGTGTACTGGTCAGTATGTGGCTTTCATGTACATGGGGACAGTAACACCTGGAGTGGTCTGTCATGGTCTTATAGCCCACATGTCTGTATCTGAGCTATACAGTGGTAGTGCTATTGTGCACAACTGTGCCATATGCCAGGTGTTTCTCACTGCAGAGATGTCTGTATTCCCCATTGTTGGATCAGGATTATCAGCTGTGATCACGAACGCTACACAGCTAGCCCTGACGACCGGTGTCAGATGTGTGTAGTGCAGCATTCGTGTTAACAATGTTCACTATCGACACACTGTGCCCTTCCATGTTTAGAATCCGTGTGCATACAAGACAGCCCTTCGCTACTACTAAGTGTGTGAGCATGCTCAGTACGTCGTTGTGTAGATGGACACACAGTACATTCCAAACGGACGTGTGCTACTAAGTGTGTGAGCATGCCCAGTGACACCTTGTGTTGGTTATGTGCCTCTGTGTATGGACATGACCTTTGAAATCCTGTATAGTGATAGTGGTCAACCAGGCAACAGATGTCCATACCCCACGTCAGGATGGATTCTTACATTGAACACACCGGGACTGTCTTGAAGGGTGTACTGTCTGTGGCATGCCTCATATCCATGTAGTATTGTAATAGTGCTCCATAGATAGGCAGTTGTACCGCTCACACCACTGCCGTGTGTTTGTCTATGTCTACCTTGGGACAGTAATATGCTTTTAGACTGGCATTTAGACTGCTCCCTCTCCATACATTCCCTATTGATGTCTTTGCCTTTGCTGATGATGTCATCCACCTAGAAGTAAGCCTCTGGGAGTGCTGTGCTCCAGTAATATTGGTAGCACATTCTGTAACTGCATAATGCTGTAGTGTGATAAGGTAGTTAGGTGTATGTTCAACTCCCGGCCCTGCTGTGTGTGTGTTTCCAGCTGCCTGGGGACAGAGTAATGCTTTTAGATGGCTCCCTCTCCATACATTCCCTATCAGCGTCTTTGCCTTTGCTGATGATGTCATCCACCTAGAAGTATGCCTCTGGGAGTGCTGTGTTCCAGTAATCTCAGTAGCGCATTCTGTAACTGCGTAATGCTGTAGTGTGATAAGGTCATTAGGTGTATGTTTGACTCCCGGCCCTGCCGTGTGTGTGTGTGCATGTTTCCAGCTGCCTGGGGACACAGTAATCCTTTTAGATGGCTCCCTCTCCATACATTTCCTATCGGCATCTTTGCCTTTGCTGATGGTGTCATCCACCTAGAAGTATGCCTCTGGGAGAGCTGTGTTCCAGTAATCTTGGAAGCACTTTCTGGAACTGCGTAATGCTGTAGTGTGATAAGGTCATTAGGTGTTTGTTTGACTCCCGGCCCTGCCAAGCGTGTGTATGTTTCTAGCTGCCTAGGGACAGAGTAATGCTTTTAGATGGCTCCCTCTCCATACATTCCCTATTGGCGTCTTTGCCTTTGCAGATGATGTCATCCACCTAGATGTATGCCTTTGGGAGTGCGGTGATGCTGAAACTCGGTAGCATGTTCTGTTACTGCGTAATGCTGTAGTGTGGTAGACTAGACAGGCAGGTGCTCGATTCCACGGCATGGCAGGTGTGTGTGTTTGGTAGTTATACCCTATGTGATATCTGTGGGTGGCTAGCTGTGGGATGTGTTCAGTGTGTTTTTTTCCTGACCTATATAGTGTCCACAGCCCGCATATTCTGCCAAGACACTGGGTTGTCAACACATACATTCGCAAACAGGTCTGGTGAGTAAATGTCAGCAGCCCTACACTTACCCTTAATACAGTCTGACCGTGTGATGCAACAGAACACACATGCCTTGATAGTAACAACACTACATGATGCAGGTGGCACATGTAGTTTCCTTTTCATGCCTGTCTAATGCTTTGCTGTCATGTGGACTGCTATTGTGATATAAATGCAATATCTACATATGTGTGTACATGTATATGTGTGTATGTATATCTGTGTATATAAGTATACAAATAATATATATGATATATGTGGATATGGAGAGATAGACATAGATATAAACATATATGTCTGGGGACATCAGCACTATTGAATGTATGTGCCGGATGATCTGTACGTGATAACCTGGGATGTATGTATATCTGCCATGGCATAGTGGTAATGCACATCATCTGTTGTGTGCAGGGTCCCGGGTTATAGTTGTGTAGACACCAGGTATTTTGTTGCTGGGAAGACCATGGGACATCGAATATGGTCATAGCAAGGCACCTGTTACCAGTTGTGTACTCATCTGAGCGACACTAAGCAGTGGTTATTAATTTGGAGGTTTGGTATGGGTCATATTACTATTCATTAGAAGACTATACTATGCAGATATGGTTAACAATAGTGTATCCCATTTATCCCCAGGGTGTGATGCAGATACCTGGAGTGTATGTGTGTAGTTAGCTGGGAGCAGGGCTTGGATATAGTTGACAGTATGGGAGGGGGGTCAGGCATACTGTACGTACACTGCAGAACTGTGCCTCGTGAGTGCCCCTGCCTTAGCACGCCTAAGCTAGGGGTGTGTCTATACTTACCTGGTGACATTGGGAGGGACAACAGCAGTGGTGGGGTTGTCAGGGTGTACAGGCTGCACAAACAGGTGATGATCAGCACAATCAGAAGATGACATGGCCAGCCCGCACCTGAACAGTACGGTAATGTGAGCAAGCATCATACACACAGGTTTATTCCTCACTCTACACCACCGGTGTATACCTGTGGGGACATTTTCCGACACAATCCAACCAAATGAGTAGGGCTGCAGCAGGCAACATAGGCCATCATGTGCAGGAGACTGAGGGCAGTGAGGATGTGTATGCTGCTGAACATCCCTTACTGGGGTGACATAAGACTTTATAGACCCAGGGTGACTTACCAGGGGCTACATGAGCTGGGGATGGTGGAGCACTGTGGGGTGGACAGAGATCTCCTACAGAGGTTTGTTGATCTGTGCCTTCCACACCTGACACATCAAACAGGCCGAGGGAAACCCATCACAGTGGATACCTCGGTATGTGTTGGCCTGGGTATACTAGCCACAGGTACCTCGCACAGCACAGCTGGGGATGTCATGGGGATCTCACAGGCATCTGCATCCAGAGTACTGCACCAGTTCACAGACGCCATGTCAACACATGCTAGTGAGCATGTACATGTCCTCAACACACGTGATTAGTAGACCAGCAATATGCATCTCTTCAACCACATGGATGACTACCCTGGGGTACTGGGTGCTATAGCCTGCACACACATACACATCACAGCACCACCCGGTGAGCGGGGTAGGGCCTACAGTCACTGCAGGGGCATACCCTCCAACAGCTAGGCCATATGCGATGGCCAGGGCATTACATTGAATGTGTGTGCTGTCTGCCCTGGAAGCTATGATGATTCCGATATATGGCTTCTAACACAGCTGTACCACACCTTTGCCAATATGGACATCCCCTACAGTGTCCTAGTGGGGGATACTGGGTAACCACTGGTGTCGTGGCTGATGACACCCAGCAGCAATGCACACACTCCTGAATACTCACACCATAATGAGGTGGATGCAAAGGCAGAACATGTAATTGAGCATGTGTTTGGGATGCTCAGTTCACGGTTCTGGTATCCGGACACATCCGGTGGTACCCTGCAGTATTCACTAGCTACATGCACACAATTTGTTATGGTATTTGCTATGCCACACATTCTGAACCTGCAGTAACGGTTGCTGCAGGAACAGCATGGGGCAGGACCACATGGCCCAACACCACTGCCAAGGCCTGTACAGGCACAGTGTGACTTGGCAAAGGAAATACCTGAGCAGGGCCCAGTCGGCGAAAGGCCATGCACAGTATGACCTGCCCTTGGCAAAGAGGCAACACAAGGCATATGCACTGACACAGTAGGTACCCACAGATGTCCCCTCTCTGACCCGCACACAGTACAATGGATGCCAAATATGACACTACCTGTGCTCGGCCATGTATAGGAGGTGCACTGTGTGCATCCGACATAGGCAGCACTCCAGCACTGTCCTCAGGTCCACAACACCCCACAGGGTACGTCTATCGACCTAAGAATTGGCAGTTGTATTAGAATCTGTATTTACCCATTGCTATGGTATGTATGTGAGCATACAAGAGACTTTGGTGGCCGACTGTTAGGGCAGCAGGCAGTACACATCCATAGTGGCACCATAGGTTCATAGGTTCATAGGTTAGTACTAAGTTAACTGCCCTTGTGAGCCATTTTAAGCCTAGCCAATTATCCCTTGTGAGACTCAAACCCTGCACCTTGTATTTGTAAGGCAAACACCTTAACCATTAGGCCACCCTCCCAACCCCACCATGACATCTGTAGCACATACGGGGGTCACAATGGTAGCCAGTAGTACACAGGGTGTCCTAACCCACTGCAGATTATGTGATGAACATCATGTGTGTCCATACAGCCCGCACACGTTCCATGCAGCTGGACAGGTGTGGACCACTACAGACAAATGATATACAATGGCCTATGGATATGCCCAATGAATGACCCCAACCCCCAAAGACACACACAGACTACAGCAGGCCAGGCAGTTTGATGTAGGTTGTGAAAGCTAGGACATCCAACACCACTGTGCTGGTATTTCACGCTGGGATCTGACGTACACTGGTATCCCTCCAACTGGCAATTTAGGTAGGTCCACACACTGACATGGAGTACCTGGCATACCAGTACAGTAGCGGCAGATGTGTACAACTGTCAGCTGTGCCCCCATCCAACCTACACATGTGAGAGTCATGTGCGCCATCCATGGTGCTATGTTGGACTGTGGATGCGGTTGGATGTCCCCCCATGCTATGCAGACATGTAGCAACTGTCAATGCCACATGACCATTAGCTACCCTGCAGACACAGCATGACACCTGTCTGTGTAGAACAGATGGGTCGGCAACACAGTACTGACTACCTGGACATGTGACATATGCGATACAGTTGTCCATACTTGGCATGCTCACACACATGACTGTATGGTGGTAATGTCAGTCAACAACATGCGTAACAGTCATACTGGGCATGCTCACACACTGACACACAGGATGGCCAGGCATGCATACACCAGTGGTCCGGACATATCTGCCAGTACATTGCTATACTGTTGGATGACTGCACTGCATGGTGTGTGTGTGGTCTATTGTCTGTACATATGACATGGTCTATTGTTAATTCACAAGAGCTATGTGCTGTGCACAGGGTACTGCTGCCAACACATGACTAGGGTGGTTCTTTGTTTGCGGACAGACCGACGCCTGTGGATACGGACTGGGTAAGGCACATTTCAGCAGGTGGGAGCAGTTGTGCATGGGTTTGCACAGTGTTAAGCACTGCTGATCTCTGGTTACAGCACAATTTACCCGTTTAGACTCCATATTTCTTTGACAGTGCACTACTGGCATACTGGTAGACAAACACGCTTACAGCCGCTCGCTCACCAACATTTTTGCTTACATTTGTCACTCACGCTGGGTGTATGCGATCCCTTGTGATGCGTATTACATCAGACTACATGACTACAGTATCGGGTATGTCTAACCATTTGGCGACGACAGGCATTCAACTGTACGAACTCAGCGGCCTGTCCAGTGACGTACTCATATTATATGTGTGTTCCTCATACAATCTGCTCCCATCTGCCTGATACATGGGAACTGATACTCTGCAATGTTGACATGTGAATATGATTTTGTTAACACAGCTGTCCGGTGAGTCATGCTACCGCATACCTACTGTACGTTTCCCACCTTTCAGATTGCACGACGGGAGACTGTAGGAATGACACCTTTCCCACTTTGCATGGGACAGTCCCTCATTAGGCATATGTCATGTGATTATACTCTAGCCATTGCAACTGTCCTGATTAGGGGGACATTCTCATATTCTACGTGTCTGTAGTGGTTGCTTGTTACAGGTCTTGTATACCTGACACGTCGATATGTTATATGTAGTAGCATAAGCAACTTTACAGCTACTAGACTACGCTTTGATTTGTGCAGATATGTATATTGCTGTACTATGCATGGCTGTAGGTATGTTCTGCCCTGGTACGTCTGACATTTCTACAGAGCAGGTCCCACTTTGGCCATTCAGACTGGTGGCGGCCCAATAGATCCTACATGTAGAGTTATCACATGTGTCAAGGCAACACATATCCACAGCCGGTTGTGAACTGACTACTTCCATGGTTTGCATTCATTAAGGTTATTCTTGTAGCATTATAATTGCTAATACTGTTTCCTATTACATGTAGCTGTTTCTGATACAACAAATTAATTTCTGACACCACTACACACAATATATGGCCTCCTTTCCTGAACTCACAGGCCATGTGCCATAACATTCATTTTGCAGGACACAACTGCCCAGGCGGGTGTGTCACTCACAGGTGTACGGGTGTGGAACCATCTATTATGCTATCATCTACCTGAGGTGGTCATCAAATTATGCACTTTCCGTCACTAGCAGACCTCAAATACCAATGGGGGAGAATGAACACTGTATCAGGAACACTGCATAACACCCTGTGGGACACTTTTAGACGATTGGTTCTATTAACCAGACACATTGACAGTCACAGAGCACATGTATTCATTCACGTTTGTCTAGGTACATGCCGTTTATGACTCGTACATGTCATCTGTATTCCGCCATCTGTCCTAATATCACTAGTTCTGGAAGTGTTTATTTGGACTTTGTTACAGTCTGATTCATAACTATGGATGTCCATGCTAATCGGGTACACGGCACTGATTTTGTCTTTATGTATTCCCCCAATGGTGTACAATATATCCGGTAGATGTGCTCTTCAGGTTTGGGACGTATAGGCATCTGCTATGCCCACATAGGAATATTAATGACTTCCACTGGGCGGGCCTACTACATCTCTGCCAACCAGCATCTGCAGACTTAAGCCCATTATTGCATATCCATGGTCCACCTACCTGGCACCCCTCTACAGCACTCATGACATATACTTACTGTGAGCGCAGCTGGAGTATGAGCACACCCCTACACATTGCCCACTCTCCCTGTCTCAGGACACATGTTGTACGTTTTGTCAACCCATGTATTATCACACTTGCACAACCTACTGTTCCATGTACACCTACATCCTGCTCGCATCAATGAAACCAGGTTGACACATGCACTGAATTTTTGGGGTCCCACAAGGGACACCGTTATCCATGTTTAAAGTGTAGACCTTGCAGATCTCTCCCACTGCTACTTTCCTGCTGGTGTTTTGGACAGCAGCAGTGTAGTAATCTTTATTGCCTATCTGTATGTCTGACTGGCCTAGCTGGGCAGTGTGGGGCATACAACGTTTATTTATTGGACCTCCCAGTCAAATATGCCCGGGCTGTATATATGTTACCCCTAATTGCTGTAAAGTAACCTAGTTATGTACATGTGTATATCTACAATGACATATTTGTTTTGTGTGTATATGTCTATATCAATACCTGTTGTTTGTGTATATATATATATATATATATATATATATATATATATATATATATATATATATATATATATCTGTAGTATATTTTTGTGTGTGTATATATATATATATATATATATATATATATATATATATATATATATATATATCTGTATAAATATATATGTGTATAAAAATATATATATATACGTTTTTATCTATATATACATCTGTGTGTCCGTTAACCTATACATTTCCCGGACATAGATACTTACACATGCGTATTGGGTTTTATCTCTGCTTCAACAGCATACTATTGCCTTAGTCATTCTGACACCGACACTTCACTCCGGTGAACTTGTGATCAGTATACTGCACATTATACAGCGGACAGATGTCGCACATTTTTCATGTCTGGGGTGCCGCTGATAAGTGTGATGTGATAGTGTCATTCGACCTATTACTCGTATGTGCAGCCTATTATTCCTGCTACTGTGCTTGTTTCTGTGCACATTCATATTAGTAATGTTAATAGAATGAGTGTTTGTGTTACTGAGATTGTACGTCAACATATTGATGTCTGCATGTAGTTGTGTCTTTCTGCTTTTCACAGTTTGGGTTTGTCACAGCAGAACTCCGTTCCGCTCATGGGTGGTGTTTATGTTTTACGTGCCGGGCTGCCAGCCCTGACGCACAACGTCCGACAATGATACGCACATTCACGCATGTCTCCATGCAGACAACACTCTATCTGGGAATCGCACCTACGTACAAGCTGACCTCCACGGGCCACTCCATTGCAACTGGCACAACATACCCTAGCACTCCTGTGTCCATAATCGCATATCTATAGTTTCTCCAGCACACCTGTGTTGAGTTTCCATGCATACCAGCCATTTTACACCTGTTATCGCAGCCATGACACACCTTTACACATTGCCCTCTCCAGAGCGTTGGGGTCCTACACACATTTTGTACCACCTCGTGTATTCACAGGCTCACCATCCATTCATATTTGCACATACGTGCCTTTCCTGGTGTTATGGATTATGAACAATTTGTGGGTTACAAGTGTAGGTGGTCGCAACATGTACTACATTCCATCTGTTTACAATGTTGACGTAACACTTCAGCGATGTTATGGCCACTGGTATAACCCTGCCTCTGGTGTGAATAGTGGTGCTGTACTCACACTTGTGCAGCTTTATCTGACATACACTGCAAGCACTTTATAATTCCTTACTTGCTCTAGATTCCCTTCACAACCCTTATGTTTGCTTTCGTCTTTCGGCGTTCCTTACATATCTATATCTATCTATCTATCTATCTATATATATATATATATATATATACACATGTATATATAGATATTTAATTGCATATTTCTGTTATGTCTGTGGATATTTATCTATACACACTATCTATCTATATATATATCTATATAAAAGTTACAGCTGTACAAGACAACATACATTTGCTATGCTAAAAGCTGCGTACACCCGCTCAGGTGCACTTGCATCTACTTATTCTGAGTTACATATGTTTACTGGCACTTCTTTGGGAGTACATGTGCCTTATTCCTTATGAAAGTACCACTTTGATTGATGGAATCCGGTTAACGGACCCATGTGAACGCGATCACCTTTACATGTATAAATGTTGGCTTTACAGCACAGAGGCATTCATTACACAATTAATATGTGCTATAGTCGTACTTGAACCGGGAATGCCTTCACGTTAGGTGGATGCTCTGATCACTACACTATTGTTGTTCTGGGTCATTTATATGTATACCCATGGTTCATAGCTACTCTGACATACACCTCACCGCTTCCCTTACACAGCAGGCATCCATTCTCCTGCTGGGAAAACTGCAGTACTACACTTACGACATTCCCTATTTCCTACTGCTCTGGACCCGTGCTGCCTGTCTGCTCACTCCAAGGATATTCAGAACTCCTACGCTTATAGTCCTCACACATACACATGCTTAATTGTCAGGGTGTTCATGTGCTGGTCTAGTTTTAGGCTCATCTGACTGGTGGCAAGAACTGCCCTGGTGTTGTTCAAATATCAGATGTAGCACATGGACAGAGTTAGTCAATATTTTAAAATTCTAGCTGTGTTTACAGATGCAGGTGTTTTAGCACCTCTAACCACATTATTAGGTTGGCACTATATAATTTAGGGTGAGTAGTGGTTCCACTACATAATGCAGGGTGAGGGGAGGGGTTTCCAAGTGTTTGCTTTCCCATTTGACTATTTCATTCATTTATAGATGCAATGAATATTATTTTGGACATCAGTTATACATTCACTACAGGTTTGCAATACTACACTACATAATGCAGGGTGGGGGGAGGGGTTTCCACGTGTTTGCTTTCCCATTTGACTATTTCATTCATTTATAGATACAATGAATATTATTTTGGACATCAGTTATACATTCACTACAGGTTTGTAATAGTCCTGTCAACAGATGTGACAGTTGGTTGGTGTACTTGTGTGTACGGACCTCTGTGATACTCGGGGACTCGTTTCTACAGTGACAGGGACACGGCTATGACAACTCAGGGACAATCACGGACACTTCTACCATATTAGTACTATTAACTTGGAACGTGTTGACAGATTCATAATACTGCTAATTTTCTGCAGTTAAATGCGTCTATTACTCTTCATTGTTGTAAGTAGTTATTCTCATTCAACACCTTTCCTCCAAAGGTCACTGGCTTTGTGAGTGGTTAAGAGGCTGGCCAGTTATTGTGCGAATGCTCTGACCATTGGTAGGGCTGACATTGTCATAGGTACAGGTTGGGATATATTCTGTGGACTAGGGTTGCCACCTTTTCAAATGGCCAAAGTGGGACATTTTCGGAACACACATCAGATTTTACAGGCCGACACATACCCACGGTCAGTACAAAGGATAGACTTTTTACTTTTTTGCCTAAATAAAAGCTTATTCTTGTAGCGGTTTAGTTGCTTATTCTGTTTCTTGTAACATTTAGGTATTTTAGATACAGAAATAATTATTTTATGCAACTATTACATAACATATGGGACATAATTATGTCCTACAATCTCAGGACATTTGCCATTTTTAATATTTTTTGTCAGAACACAACTGCCCAAAGAGGGACTGTCACTCTCAAAGTGGGACAGGTGGTAACCCTACTGGGGACACCAGATTGTTTAGGCCAACACATAGCCACGGACAGTGCAGGTTTAGAACATTCATTAGTTTCCTACCTGTGAGTCTATACCTTTAGCACTTTAGTTGTTTGCCTGTTTCTTGTACGAATTACGTTCATTCTATCCTGAAGTGACTGCTTTAGGCAACTGTTACATGCAGTATGGTACATAGTTATTTCCTACAATCACAGGACATTTGGCATTTTATCATTGTTGGTCAGGTCACACCTACCCACACAGTAATTATCCCTCACACAGTGGATCAGGGGGTATCCTGTTTACGTCAGTGCCTTCATCACCCTTATTCCATGTGCCACTATGTGAATGTGTGCAATATATTCTCTCGCTTATTCGTGTTGGGACACGTGCATCACGGACAGGTGTTTGATCCTGGGTAGTAGGTTCGGCATGACCATCTAGGGCTGGAAAGTCTCGTGCACCACTACTGCACATTTCAACTTGTGTCCAGATGTCTACAGGACTGGACATCGTGTCTTGATACCCATTCTAATGTTTACACAGGATACTTATCCCATGAGGGATATCCAAAAATTTAACAAGACCGTATAACAAGACCGATACTGACCATTCTTCTGGCGTTACGAAAATGTGCTGGGGGGGTTTTACATACAAGGGATACATAGTTTCCAATCCTGAAACTGCCTAGGGTGACACTACCTACTACATATGCGTAGTGGTCACTATGTGTAGATGTGGCTGTGCCAAACTAGTAGGCCAAGTATGGCTGGATTTGGTGGACGTTCAGGTATGGGTGCGGGTTGTGTGCTGTGGAGGGGATGCTGGGTAGTCCATTATGCATCCAAGTGTGCTGCATTTGATATGGCCAGTTCCATCAGGACCAATCTGTGGGTAGGTGCCGGTGACATTTCTGTACATTTGTATCGCACATTTTAATATTCATATGTTTGTGGGATTGTGTTCTACAGTATGGCCTGTCTGGTTGCATTGCAGATGTGTATACATGTTGTTTGTGTTTCTTTCTGCTTCACCCGCTGCTCCCTCATACACCTCCAGTTCACCTATTTTGCATACGACACAGTCTCTCCTTTGAGGATTATACCATTACCCATCCCCCCCACACACATATTCCTGACACTCCATCCATCACTGATTTGGTTGATGGCCCATGACACGGTCAAGGTAACACATTGCCTACCCTACATATGTCAGGTACCTGTATGGTTGTGTGGACTACCCTGCCATGTTTGACCTTCCACATGCTATACCTCACGCACATAGGTACATGGCCATACTGAACTTTCATGACATGGTTGATATACCCGGGTAATACCCGTTCAACTGTGACACATCCTGACAAGTAAAGCTTGGACTGCAGATGTGCGGATTTTGGCCAACTGTTCTAATCATTGGTAGGATGCCACCTTTTCCTATGTCCAGGATGGGATATATTCCGGACACATATCCGATTGTATTGGAGAACATGTACCTACAGTCAATGCTACGGATAATACTGTTCCTTTCAGCCTACATGTTGCCTTATTGTTGTAGCAGTTTATATGCTCCTTCTGTTTCGTTAACATGCTTATTCTATTTCCTGTCACATATGGTATGTTAAATATGGACATACCTATTTTATGTGACTATTACATGCGTTGTGGGATATAATTTGGTCATACGGTCGCTAGATATTTACATTTATCGTGTTTTTTGTTATGGACACATCTGCACAGCTGTGTACTCTCCCTCAAAATATGGGTCAGCTGGTGACCCTGACCATTGGGCTGGAAGTACCTATTGGCGGCACGCTAACATATGATTCGTTTCACTTAAACTTGGTATAACTATCTGCGCTGCATTGGACTACGGGCACACAGTTTTCAATGTCATTTGTTCAAGGGATAGGGACCCGTTATTCCCTACCATGCATTTGTGTTTGCTTCTTCATTTTGTGTTCGCAGGAACTGTCTTGCATGCTTTGCATACATTTCAGTATCCACGGACACTGACAGATGTAATTACTATTGCTTGCAAATTGTTATATGCAAGCATTTTAGGTTGCACGTCGACAGCTGACATTTCCATGCCTTCATGTGGCACTTCGACATGTCCTATGCACTCGCGCTCCTTTCCTATGCACGTGGCTGTGGCAGCAGCGCACCTTCATTAATATGCATTTGGCACTACTGCGCCATCTTCATGCCACATGGTCGGTGCAAGCCTAACACCGGCCTTGCACTGAGCTTCATGAATTCCAGGGATTGTCAATAAAAATAGAGATAATGGCAAACTAGTCTCCTCCTCCTTATTTCTAGACATATCTAAAGCCTTTGGCACAGTTTGTCACCACAAACCTCTACTTCAAATATCTTCACTAGGTCTATCTCAGCCTACTCTTCCAAGATTCAAATGCTACCTGTCCAATAAGTATTAGTAAGTAAACTGGGACTCCACCCTCTCTCCATACCTTCCAGTCAGCACCAATGTACCATAAGGCTATATCCTTGGTCACCTCCTCTTTAATATGCTCACCAACACCCTCCATACATCCACACAACAGGCCTCCCTAATACAATACAAAGTTGACTGTATACTCATATGCATATCAGACAACCTGGCATATCTCCAAAAAACATACTCAGTAGTTATAACAGCACTGAAACATGGCTCTGTAACTCACAACTCATTCTCATCCCAAAAATCAAAAACAAACTTCATTTTTTCCCATATCCCTTTCTCATGTAGAAAAAAAAATAAAATCCTTTCTCCTTGTCTCATAGTAAATTATTAGGGATGACTGTGCATGATAATCTTAAATTTGACCTGCATAAACAAAAGTGCATTAAAAACTCAACAAAAATTAGGGATACTTTACAAAGCCAAAAACTTTCTCACCAACTCAACTAAAACTTCACTTGCATTCCTTATCTCCTCCTCTCACTACTTTATGATGCTCTAATCCTTAATAACCACCAGACATCACAAAAAGCAAAACTTGAACAATGCTATAATAAAGCAGCTAAATTTGCAGCAAATACGTCTTTCAGAACTAAATATAGCAATAAAAAAAACGTAAATTGCTTAGAGCTACCTCATCAACTAACATATACACAGCTTTTTATTACCTGTAAAATTATCCAGCATCCATCTGCTTGTCCAGCACTAAATACCATTCTACACAACTATGTTCCCAATCAGTCATTACGACCTAGTCACCAAAAACTCCTCTCTGTCGACAAACCTATCAAATCTGCTAGGCATGATCCATACTGATGCCATGTTGCTAAGGTTGGAACATGTATTCATCACTTCAATACCCTCCCTCCAGCCTTTAAAACCATTTTGAAAGACTTCCTAACCAAAATCTGCCTCTGTTCTTGCTCAGTCCCACTCAAAATGATATGAACAACTACCTCTCCATATCTTATTTCCTTCTTCACTTACTTTAATCAATTTCTCTACCAGGCTGTCAGTGAACCTACATTAAGTGTAGCTCAGTTCATGTTTGGCAAGTTGGTTGGTTTTACGTCCAGCATTTGCTCAACAGAGCTATCCCAGGTAACCCAGGCTGGCCAACTAGACAACAGCCAGACACTAGCTTATTGAACCAGGGCTGTTGGGCTTTATGGCAGGCACAGTGGCCAATACAGGCACATATACCCCTCACACTGTTAGCAAGGGTACCTGGTGTAGTTCAGGTCCTCAACCCACTTATCACTGGTAACTACCCATGCCCATTTTGGCGATATCACCTAGAACCATATTTTACACCATCAAATGGCTATCCCTGCCACAGCCAGCAGTCTGTGATCCATGTTTTCCTATCTTGAGGATATTGCACACCACAGTAGATGCACAAAGCGGTTGGTCTGTATAACTCTTCCCCCTGTAGGGCACCATATAGAGTCTGTGCTGCTGCCCACAGCTCCATTCATTGGTGAGTCTGAGATAGAAACACTCAACATGCTTTTCAGATGTGGGAGAAACCCCATGGAGATACAGGGAGAGCGTGCAAACTCCAAACAGGCATTGGCCAAAGGCCAGGATTGAACCTCGTACCTTGTGTATGGGAGGCAAAGACCTTAACCATTATGCCAAGAGGTCAGAGCTGTCACCAAATATATATAAGTACTCTCAGAGATTAAAATACTCTCTATAAGACCAGCCACAATGAAAGTTTAAATATATTTAATAATAAATAAGAAAAGAACATGCAAATACTAAATATCTATTTACAATAAACACCAGAATTTCATTCACAAAAAATATTAAAATAACACAAATGAATAGATTCACACAGATACAGAAAAACAGTACTTAACTAGCCTCACTATATTTTTCTGATTGAAAGGATTACTATTCCTTGGTTTACTTACTAGAGTAATACAAGATGGAGTAGGTGAGGGATCCCTCCTTGTCAGGTTACAAAAGCAGACTGCTCAGAGAATTCCCTCTCGTCTAGTATTAAAGCATCATTTTTAGTGATGGATTACAGGATAACATCACACACATCTAGGCATATGGCTTCTGGACCCATAATTACACTACTTACATACTTTGGCTAGAAGCTGACAGGATTTAGCACATATGTGTTACAATACATATCTTGAGCTTTGCTAAAGTTTATTACAACATCTGGAAGCTGTAAAACAATTTTATCACTTTTGCTCTTCCTACAGAGACTAACAAACCATATTTCTTACAGACATTGCATATCTGGATTCATTCAAGCTGTGAAATAACATCTTTATGACCTAGTCCCAGTAATTTAATTTCAGAACATTTTTCAAAGTTAGCTGCAGCTGAACTGTGATTAACCTCTTCTCTTCCAGTATCCTTTGTTACAATATATGCATTTCAACAGTTACAATAATAAATGTATAGTTGTTTTTCTGTTCAGCAGGGCATATTGTTGGCACATTTTCAACACAAGCAGCTTTAGAAATACATTTTTAACACAAGCATATGCCCAAATCAGTTTAATATACACATGAGAGACAATTATTTACAAAATTCCAACCAGCTGTGCTGACATATGTGACACATCCACTTCCCTACTTCTTCTGGCGTAGCTGGCAATACCTCACATTGTCATATCTCTCTCCACTTTGAAGTCTTAAGCTAGTTTTTCAACTGACCCTGGGGAAACATTGCTTGAGAGGATTCAACTTGTCTGGGAATACATTAACCCATACCCTATCTTGAGAACCCATCTGCACTGGCATTGCTGACACCACTATGGTGTTTCACTATCATGTCTTATGCCTACAACCATAGGTTCCACATTAGTAACTTGGCATTTTGCTGGCTGTCTCAATGTAGCCATAGATCCATCTCAAACCCCTCCTGCATCCTTCTACATATACTTAGCACAAGGGTCTCCCTATTATGGTAAGGTTTCATCATGTTAACATGGTACAATTTGCACCCTTGCCTCCTGCAAAACAGTTCTACCATGTAGCAAACAACACTGACAGTCCTTATAATTAGAAGGTCCCTCCCAAGCTGCTCACAGCATATTGTGTCTGACAGGAATGAGAACCATAACCTGCTGTCCCACAGCATAATCTCTGGCTCATGCATTCCTGTCATACCAGACCTTTTGTGTTGTTGGTCTCCTGCCACGTTCTCCTGGACCACGTCCATGAGCTCCCTAAGCCTTGTCCTGAGGTTTGGAACATATGCCACAACAGACTCCTTTTGGGATTCACACTCACCCTCCCACTCATCACAAATCAAATCTAGAGGTCCCCTCACCCTATGCCCATACAGCAACACAAAGGGTGAAAAACCTACAGATTCCAGGGTTTCTTCTCTGTATGCAAACATCAGATGGAGCAAATATATGTCCCACTCTCTCTTAAACTGGTCTGCAAACACCTGTAGCATGGTCTTTAGTATAGAGATTAACTTCTCCACAAGATCATTAGTTTGGGGATGGTAGGGGTGGTCTTTAGGTGCTTCAACCTGCAGTGCTTCTACAGACAAACCAGCAGGTCAGACATGAAATTGCCACTTCTATCAGTCAGTATTTCTCTTGGGAAACCTGCCATGATGACAGCGTCTAACAAAGCATTTTCCACCTTCTCTGTCTTAATGGAGGACAGAGCCACTACATCAGGGTATCTAGTAGCTCAATCTACTACCACCAGACTATATATCTTCCCTGTGCAACTTGGGGTACTCAGAGGCCCCATAATAAACATAGCTACCCTCTGAAATGGCTCCTTAATCACAAGCAAAGACATCAAAAGAGATTTTACCTTGCCTCCTGCCTTGCCTATTTTTTGGCACTGCTCATAGATCCTGAAGCACCCTGTTACATCCCTTGCAATCCCAGGCCAATAAAAGCTCTGCATAATATATCTCTTAGTCCACTTTATGCCCATATGACCTGCAGAAGGAATGGCATGGCTTCGGCTAGAAGTACCAGATGGTAGGCTTTAGGCACTACAAACTGCTGTATTACCTCATCATCTAGCCCTACCTCAGGGATCCACTCTCTATACATTAACTCTTTTTTCAGTATACAGACTCCCCTTTTCCTTGAGAATCAGGTGCCTCCCTAGCTACTTCCCTCAAGCCTCCTAGTGTAGGGTCCGAGAACTGAGGCTATCTCAACTCTATCTTTGTGACCCTTCCCAGCTCAATTTGTGACCCTCACTGTCAGCCTGGCTACTACCACTCACCTCTGCCGTTGCAGTCACTCTGTCCAAGGGAACATCAGTACTTGCCAGAAGAAATAGCCACCTCACCAGCCCTGACTTTAGATGTGGGGTCTGTCTGGGACTCCCAGGTTACCAGACCCACATGCCTCTCTCCAAACCTCAGTGCCTGTAACTTCATGTACACAAAGAACTGTATTTTCAAAATCATTCCCTATCAAGATATCTGCAGGAATATCCTAAAACACAGCTATTTGCTTGCTTCCTTTTCCACCCTCCCAGTAAAGATGAACCCCAGCTAAAGGCATTTGGAATGGGGTCCCTCCTAAAGTTCTGATTGGAGTGTACTGCCCAAGCAAGTACTGCTCCTCTTTAACCACTGAAGACTTCACAATGGTTATGTCAGAGGCTGTGTATCTCTTAGCAGTGGTCTGTTTTCCATCCACTAAGATTGGATATAAACTCTGGTGATAGTTTGGTACCCCTGTTGTCCACAGACAACTTACCACTGGCATACTGTTATTCCAACTTGCTAGCTCCCCTACCTTTTTTTCTTTAACTCCAGATGGATTTTTAAGTTCTCTGAGGAAAAGGTGAACTGTCTTGTTTCTGAGGGCTGCAAATTCCCATCACCAAACTGGTTATCCTCCTGACTGCTAGTCTGAGTTGCAACTAAGGCTAAAATAATTTCCTCTTTAGTCAGATTGGCATGCACTAGTCCTTTGGTTTCACACACCTTGGCCAATTGGTTCTTTGTGAGCTTGCCATAATCCCCTGCTGATATATTTGCCTAATTTCCCTGACTAAACTAAACTAACAACAAAAAAATAAATAAACTGTTGTGAAATGAAACTCTCAGTGATTACCTTGGGGCTGTTGAGAGAACACACCTTTAGTGACAACTGCCTACAGGCTACAGACATTCAATTAATATCCACACAACTGCTCACCAATATGTGACATCCCTACTTAATCAAGGAGCCTGAATCTTAACCACTGACACTGGAGAAGGATGTTCACTTGGAACAAAAATATATGCACCCAGTATTTCCAGATGCAACTGTTTCATCAAGCACAATTTTCCTTAAGAACACACAGGGGACACAGTCAGGGGACTGGATTTCTCTGTCTCTCCAGGTCCCCAGTAAGACTCCCCACTGGCACAGCTATAGAATTAAGACGTCAGCCAAGTGTTCAAGCCATGTTCCCCAGCACTGTCTCTGTGAAACCATTGCTTTCTGTCCCTGCTCCACACAGCTGATACATGCATTCCTTGAGATTTGATTTTAGCGCTCGTGCACGCGCACACACACACACACACACACACACACACACACACACACACACACACACACACACACACACACACACCTGGGAAAGGCTGGCACAGATTTACTAGCTATGCAACCTTCTGCCCAGGCTATAAGGTAGCTATACTGCTACCAGACACTCCAAAGCTAGCTACTCTAAGGATCTTGCAAGGGTACACAATTAATTAATATTAATACAAATGGTAGTTTTGCCAACAGCAAGGTTTCAGGAGCTGCCAGAGCTGTCACCAAAAAGTTCTCTCAGAGATTAAAATATTTTCTAAAATACCAGCCACAATGAAAAGTTTAAATATATTTAATAAGAAATAAGAAAAGAGCATGAAAATACTAAATATCTATGTACAGTTAACACCACAGGTTCATAGGTTCATAGGTTCATACTAGGCTATCTGCCCTAGGGCATTTATAAGCCTAGCCAGAGTGTATTTAGCTTTCACCACCCATTTTAAATTAATTTTGCTATGCCCTTTTTCGAGGTTAGTATACTGTGCCTCTGTCTAACAGTGACACAGAAGTGATACCAAGGGTAAACCTATGATCTCCCATCCACTCATCAAGATTCCTCTTGAAGAGAGTCAATGAGGGACTCTGCCTAACCTGGACTGGGATTTTATTCCAGAGTGAAGGGAGCCTCTGGGTTATGAATCTGTCCCTCCAGCATGTCCTATTTATTTCAGTGCTGAGGTTCAAGTCTCTCGAGCACGTAGCTTGATGGGATTTGGATTTTCTGAGGTGCAGCATGTCCATTAATTCCGGGTTGGACATGGCTTTATACGTCAGGCACAGATCGCCTCTGAGCAGGCGGTATGCCACCGAGTAGAGCTGGAGTTTCTTTAACCGGGCAGCATATGACATCTGTTTGAGCCCTTTGATCTTCTTGGTGAGGTACTTTTGGGGTCTTTCCAGTTGCTGCAGGTGTCTGGTAAGGTACATCCCAAAAGGGGCGTTGTACTCAATTATGGGCCTGATGAGGGATGAGTAAAGAGGCACAATGACCTCCCCTGATCTAGATGTGAATCCCTTCATGATTAGGTGGGCTATATAAAATGTCTTTCTAACCACTTTGGCCATGTGGTTGTCAAATGAGAGATTGCTATCAACTTGGGTCCCCAGGTCCCTAATTACTTCTTCTGTACTTAATGGATTACCACCTATGTGGTAATTTGTGGGCACTTTGTTTTTGCCAAAGGGGATGACTATACACTTTTTAGCATTTAGTTTGAGGCCATGGCTCTGGCACCAGTTGTCTGTTTCTATGAGGCCCTTTTGGAGGATGCTTGTGTCAGCTGGAGAGTCAATTATGGTGCCCAGTTTGCAGTCATCTGCAAACTTGGTCAGCCACAGTCCTTCCATGTTGGCCTGTACCTCCGAGAAATATATACCGAACAAGAGAGGTCCCAGGACTGAGCCTTGTGGGATGCCACATGTAACTGATTTGGAGTTTGACATGGCTCCAGCAATTCTAACCATGTGGGTTCTGTCCTGAGCCAGTTTGCAACCCATCTAGTGACATAGGGGTTTATATTTAAGCTGGTGAGCTTATCTATAATACCCGAGTGGGGTATTGTATCGAAGGCTTTTGCGAGGTCCAGGTAGGCTGTGTGGACCACCTTCCCCTCGTCAATGGCCTTGGTGACTGTTTCAAAGAAATCGACCAGTTTTAAGAGGCAGGATTTGCACTTAACAAAGCCGAACTGGGTAGGATCCAGTGTCTGTAGGTCCCCAATATCTTTATTTATGAGGTCCATGATGATCCTTTCCATAGCTTTGCAGACCAAGCTAGTCAGGCTTATGGGGCAATAGTTTCCAGGATCCGTTGAGGCACCACCTTTGTGGAGAGGGACCACTGTTGCTGTACGCCACTCTTTGGGTACATATCCTGTAGTAAGGCTGAGATTGAACAGTAGTTTTATGTTTGGGTTTAGCTCTTCTTGGAGTTCATGTAGGATGCACCCCGGGACACCGTCTGGTCCCTTTGATGCTGTGTTTTTTGCTTTGGAGAGGGTGGCTCTTACCTGAGCATCTGAGATGTCAGGGGGGCAGCACTCTGCTGGGATAGATATTTGCCCTTTTGGTGGGGAGGGGGGGAGAAGTTTGCACTGAACCTGTCAGCTAGGATGTTGGCAATGTCTGTGGGTTTGGTGCATTTTTTGTCATTTTGGACTAATTCTGCGCATATCTGGGAATTCCCACCCAGGTTCCTAACATAACTAAAGAAAGCCTTGTGATTACCCTTAGTGTCCTGTGCAATTTTTCTCTCGAAGCTGGCCTTAAACAATTTTATGAGTGCCCGTAGTTTTTTGCTAATACTGATTAGAGATGCCTTCCCTTTTTGGGATTTTGCTCTATCATGTAGTAGCTTCCTCCTTTTATTGTATCATTTTTTATGGCTGGGGTCCACCAGACAGGATGTCTGCCTTTGGAGGATTGGGCCTTGGTTTTATTTGGGATTGCATGATCCATGCATTCCTGAAGGTATTCATAGAATGCGTTTAAAAAGGATTCTGTGGTCTGGGCCGTATTTTCCACAGGTCCGGGGGCTTTGAAGGATTCCACCTCAGTTTTGAGGAGTGTGAAATTTACTTTAGAGAAGTTTTTCACTGTGGTTTTCTGGGCAGGGGGTGGGGTCGGGATGTGAATATCCAGTGAGATTAGTTTATGGTCTGATCTTACCAGTGAGGGATGCACTTCTGGTCTGGAGCATAGAGTCCCCATGTTGGTGATGATCAGGTCCAGTATGTTTCCCCTCTTGTGGGAGTGGTAACAAGTTGTTCCATAGCATTTGAGTTTATAAATTCTAGGAACCTTTGGGCTAGGGTGTTGGAGCTAGAGTAATGCTCCCACTCTATGTTTGGGTAGTTGAAGTCGCCCAATATAATGGTGTTTGGAGAGACCTTCATATTTTCCACTGTTCTCAGGAAGGCTGAGTGGGGTTCCTGGGTTTGGGAGGGTGGTCTGTAGCAGGCTATAAACTGGAAGGCAGTTTTACCCACTGTTAGTTGCACATGGATAGTCTCTGATGCTTCG
Source organism: Protopterus annectens (assembly GCF_019279795.1). NCBI lineage: Eukaryota > Metazoa > Chordata > Ceratodontiformes > Protopteridae > Protopterus > Protopterus annectens. Next base: position 1,765,161,475 of record NC_056741.1, on the reverse strand, counting down.
TGCTGTGCCACCAACCTGGAGGTGTGGGTATCTTTGACAAATATTGATACTCACACTCCTTTTGTGGTTCGGTCCAAGTTTTGGGGCCGAAAAGCATGGTATGAGGTATAGCCTGGTAGTGCTGGGGTGCTCTCTGGAGCCTTGAACCAGGTTTCTGTTACTGCACAGATATCGATGTTCTCCATGCTAAGAAGAATTTTGAGTGCATGCATCTTGAGGTTTAGACTTCTGGCGTTGAGTAGCATTACTCTTAGTTTCTTATCCCTTGTGATACCTATGAAGGTGGTTTGTCTTTTGAGCCTTGCCTAAAAAAAGGCACTATGGGGGTAGCAAGAGCCTTTGTCAATATCTGAAAGCCCAGGGGTGACAGGTGCAAGCCATCCCTAGCAAAGCATCATGGCTTGTCGAGCATGTCATCCCATCATGACAGGCATTGGATCCCCTTTGAATGACACCAATACTTAAGCCAATTGTTGAAATTGATCATCTTGTCTTCATATTGTGGCATCATTCTTGGTGAGGGTAAGATGCTACTCAAGGTCAGGGTCATACCGGCCTGGGCTACATGCTCAGAGTGCTCCTCTATGTATCTTTTCATGTAGTCCAGGGAGGTATGTCTCAGGTCATTCACACCAACATGGACAATGACTGAGTCATATTTGTACTTGCCTTGGAGTGACCTGAGTGCTTGTGTTATGTGGCGGATCCTAGCACCCGACAGGCAGCTCACCATGTCCTTCTCCTTGTTCAGCCTGGTGAGCAGGACGTCAGTGTGCCTGATGATAGAGTCACCTATTACAAGTGTATCCGTTGTGTTGTTTAGCCTTAAGGGCTGTGACTGTTCGGCACACTGGCATTGTGAGCTATGTGTTGCATGTGTTTTGTTTTGGGGTAGTGGTTGCTTGGGTGTCTGCTTTGGAGGTCTCTGCTGCTTAGGCAGATTTTTATTTAGAGCCTCTGAGTATGTTTTTGTGTGTTTATGTGTTTGGTTTGCTGTTGTGGTAGGTCTATGTGAGACTGGAATTGTAGTGAGTGTGGTTTCCCTCTCCTCGTGACTGGTTACGCCAGTACTGAGTTGAGAGAGAGCTTAGCCTCCAGTTTGGCTATATGGCTGCATCTCTCACAAGTGTTGGAATTTGTTGGGAGGAGGAGAGGGTTGTCTGTGTACATGAGGCAGTTGTAACATTGCCTCAAGATTCCCAGATTCACCAGCTGGGCCAGAGAGGAGATTGACAACTGACCTTTGGACATGTTAGAATAGTATTGGGAATTCCTTTATAATTGAAAAAAAAAAAGGGCCAATGGGGAACAAGGTACTCAAGGTGAGTTTGTGAGGGTGTAGTGCTTTTAATTTTTTAGTGCTGACTTATATAATTGCTTTAGTGAGCAAGTGCCAGGTAAATGTATTACAGGTAACTTAAATGCAAAAACGACAAACAGTAACTTTCTTTCAAGTGAAACAAGGAAATAAGTACAGTATGCAATGCAGATATCACTAGGGATCCACAGAAGCGCCGAAAAGCTGCATTTTAGGTGGAATTAGCGTTTCAGGGAAGTAACAAGCAAACAAACAACAAGCATACAAACAAAGCTAGATTCAGCAGGCCTGGATCTAGTCTATGCTACAGCAAACAAGGTGTACCAGAGTTTTAGTCACAGGAAATATTAAAATAACACTGATGAATAGATTGACACAGCTACAGTAAAACATTACTTAATTAATCTCACTTTATTTTCCTGACTGATCTAAAGAATTGTTATTCCCTGGTTCACTTACTATAGCAAGGAAAGATGACATAGGTGAGGGATCCTTCCTTTTCAGGTTACAAAAACAAACTGCTCTGAGACTTCACTCTCACCAAGTATTACAACATAATTTTTAGTGATGGATTACAGAATAACATTACACATATCTAGTCATATGACTTCTGGTCCCATACTACTCCTTTGGCTACATGCTGCCAGGAGTTAGCATATATGTGTTGCAAGCTTTGCTAAAGTTTATTGCAACATATGGAAGCTGTAAAACAATGTTAACTCTTCTGCTCAAAACATACTTCTTACACACATTGTGTCTCTGGCTTCATTCAAACTGTGAGATAACATATTTATGGCCTAGGCCCAATAATTTAGATTCAGAACATTTTTCAAAGTTAGTTAAAGCTTGAGTGTGATTAACCTAGTCTCTTCCAGTATCCTTTGTTACAATATATACATTTCAACAGTTACAATAATACATGTACATTTCTTTTTCTGTCCAGCAGGGCACACTGTTGGTACATTTTTAACACAAGCAGGTTTACAAATACATTTTTTCAACACATGCATGTGTACAAATCAGTTTGATATACAAATGACATATAATTATTTATAAAATTCCAGCTAGCTGTGCTAGCATATGTTACACATGCACTTCCCTGCTTCTCTTGGGATAGCTGCCAATACTTCACATTGTCACATTGATGGTATTGTATGATTTTTGAAGACTGTAACATTATTGTTCTTAAAATGTTTTTGTAATACTATGGATCTTGTCTCCCTGGGCCTTCACTTGAAAATGGTCACCTACCAGGTCAGACCTTCCTGGTAATCAAATGTCAATAAATAAATACAGGCTTCTGAGAGGTAACCTGTGCCTACTGCAGAGAGCTTCTACAGACCTTATTATGTAAGACCTATTACACATTCACAAATTTAATATAAACACCTGCTCAAGGTATCTCAGTCACTTTTTCAAAACAGAACAGAACCACTGCTATGGAACTGTCTTCCACTCCATATAAAGCTAAGTACTTCTCTTGCTCTATTCAAATTAATTGTAACAAATGGATGGGTAAACACAAACCCTCCCTGGTTAACAATTGTGTCCCTCATGAAGAGAAGAAACATGAAAATGTCCCAACATATCCTTGTTTAGTGTGTTTCTGAGTTATTTGTATACAAATTCAAAGGGAGAAAAACTACCATGGGAATGTAAGGTTAAGCTTTCTAAGATCCTCACATAGCCTAGCAACTACCTATGAACTTATGAACCTATAATGACAGTTCCTCTAGAGTTTCATTCGGCTATAATCAGTTTTTAACTGATATTATATCAGGTTCCATACAATGCACATCATATGAATTAGTTTTGATCCATCTTACCATGACACGATATAGACATGCTGGAAATGCATATGTTAAAATGACAAAATAAAGACTTTTATATGATGTACTAAGGAAAACAAAAGGAGAAGCAGATATATAATGTTAACTAAGAAGTGGTCATGCACTGGATGTAGGTAGAATTACTATAGTGAGATACTCTGGATATGGAATCAGCTAATCCACGTTTACAGTTCCAATACAACTGGCAGAGCTATCTTGTTCTGTTAGTAGCAATATCCCCTGAGACAAAACCACACTAGCACCTTTCTGAACACTATCCTCACTATACCTATAACTGTATACTCTGCCACTTCTGATCTCATGCTTGTAATGATCTCTATTAGGAGGAGGAAACAGAGACATTGTGTCCACTGTTGTTGCTGTTGTTGTGCCTTTCGACTTTTCACGGTTAGGGGTCGCCACAGAGGAACTCCAGTCTGCTAATGATTGGTAGTTGATTTTTACATGCCGAGTTACCAGCCCTGACGCACAACCTTCAACGAAGGTATGCCCATTCACGCATGTCTGCACACAGAAGAAGCTCTAGCTGAGAATCAAATCGGACAGCGTCTTACTGTGAGGCAACAATGCTGAATGATACACAAGAGGCTGCAGTTGTAGATTTCAGCCAGGCTTCAATCAGGGATAGCATGTAAGGCTTGTGTAGGCCCAATCAGTCCTCTTGGAGTGATAGTTTGTTTCTTGTTCATGACTCATATAAGCTATCATTAACCCACATGTGTTGAGTCAGGTACAGTTGAAGGGCTCTGAAGTTCTGACAAAATAATACAGAATTTAGTTTAGTGCCTTCAGTATAAATAAATCCTTGAGTGCATGTAATATCTTTTTTATTTGAGCAAATGCATGCAATGTCTTTCTATTTGAGCAAAGTGTATTGTTTGTAATGATTTTTTGTATCTTATTGTTTGTGAGTAAATCAAAGTGTAAAAAGGTCACCCAGACAGACCAGTTAGTAAAAAACTACAAGAAAAACATAGCCAAGCTAGAGTTTTTACTGTTTGATATCTTAAACCTCCTGTAATAAAGGCCTATGGAATAAATGTAAATGACCTCTTAAGGATGCCAAATGTTTCAGTTACATGGCTTCTGAATGTCCATAACTTTTTCCTTTTTAAGTCTTTATGGACACATTCAGGCCAACAAAGACATCCCCCATCTTTATTGGCTTGAATGTGTCCATAAAGACTTAAAAAGGAAAACGAAAACTACTTCCTAGCTTACATCTGTCCATGGTAACTTGGCCCAGGTTACACATTTCTGCAGACAGGAAAGGTACAGACTTTGTGCAAAGTGTATGTCATACTCCATCAACTACCTACTCTTTCTCAAACTAGTAGAAGAAAAACATTAAAAATATATCACATAGTGAGTACTGCTTATCTTCAGCCTTAAAGTGCAAGCTTGGTTACTCATTGATAATGAAATCTGAGTACAGCAGCATGTGCCTGTTAAAGGCCTTTATACTATTTAAAACTGAAGACTTTTGTGGTTTGAACAGGTACCAGCAAGTTGTACAAAAAGATAAACAAGCATTAATATTTAGAAGTAAAATTAAAAGTGATTTTCAAGAGGGAAAACAAGTATACTGATGAAAAACTGTATCAGGCTAATGCTCAAGTATCATTGTTAGTGTTTACTGCAGACTCATATGGTATAAAATACTCTTTACTTTAGTGCAGTTTAGATAGGCATCATAACTAAACTTTTACTCCCAGCAGGCCAGAAAAAGAAGGGGAGTGGTCATTATTTCATAAGGAATCAGATGGAAAACAAACTGTTGAACACTATGGTTCATAACCATTATGTAACTGAAACTGTCTGCTAAACAATTAGTACATTACTAGCAAGACACTGTGCTGAAAAAGATATAGATCTTCTTAATGGTTTAATTATACCATGAAGCTGGCAAGCCTTAGGGCATGAAGAATGTGCCAATACTGACATTTACTGAAGAGTTAATAACCTGGAAACAAGTGTAATCCTGTGGAAGAAGGCACAGGACTGAAAGTCACATATTGCTTTAGGAATGCAAATGCACATGAGTAAATACAGTAAAATAAAAAGGAAAATAAGAAAGAAACTGACACCACTAGGTTCTCAACCATTTTTATGTAAAATGGCTATATTATGCAAACACTTATATTGTATGTAACTCTGACTAGCAGGATCAGTTTCTTTCATTCTTTTTTCTTTTTTTTTTTTATCGGCTTATTTGTCACAGCATCCAAAATAATAAAAAGCAGAAAAAAGTCAAACTTACCTTAGGGATTGTATATCCAGAAAGTGTAACTTCTTGTGACACACCATGTAACACCACTGGGACAAGTGTCCTAAAACGTAAAACTTCATGTAACACAGCTTGGATGTAAGGAAGTTTAGTTTTGTCTTCATAGCAGAGCCCATCAGTTTTACTCTGTTCTAATGAGTAAATCTCATTGTAACACTTGGCTGTGTAGAATATTAAAAACATTGATTAGCTGAATATTATGCAGTTAACTCTTATAAAGAACACCAAAAATCTATGATGCAGTATATGAGTATTTCCATACACAGCAAAGTACAGAGAGTAAACAACCAAACTGCTTCAAGAGAAAACAGCAATAGCATTCTGCTAATAGGAAAATGATAAGACTGTGAATATCACATATATAAGGCAGTATAATTTTCTTTATTTCAAAAGGAAAATGTGTGTGTGCGCACGCACGCACGCACGCGTGCACACTTGAGTGTGTGAAATGTGCAATATTATTTGTATGCTGTGCCAATGTGATTTTCTCAGCTTTGTATACATTATTTAATAACTACTATATTGTCATTGAAGAAGCATAAAATTCTAAAGTAAAATATCATCTATGGTAAAACATTTCTGTCTCTCAAATGCATGCTAATAATCATACAGCAGATTTCACACCTCTGCTGTTTTCCCCACTCTGGTAATGTCTCCAATATAGATTAACAGCAAAGTGCAAAATGTGCAAATTTGAAATGTCCAAAGTGCATGCACAAATCATACAAGCATAAAATCAGAAGGGCAAAAATGTGCAGTGATGTAAATGGATCCTACTATATCCTCAAAAGTGAATCTTTATGATTCATTTGTTTTATTCTAGCGTTCCACGTTAAGAACGAATCATACTAAAGAGACTTAATCAGCATTTGATCCTCCTCATCACAACATTTCTTATAACTATTCTAAATTACCAGACCACTGACAGTAGCATGTAGGGAAACTGTGAACAGTAGAATCATCAACATCATCATCAGTCCCCTTCATCCCATTTTCTTCATGGGGTTGGAGCGTTGTGTTAACTTTTGCCTTCTCTCTCAATTCAATGCCACACTCCTGCCTTCTTTGACACTCATGCCTGAATGTTGCAGATATTTTTTCACACAATCCTTCCACCTGCTTACCTTCTTAATGTCTGTTCCAAATCTTCTTCACCATATTGTCTTCTGCTTTTCTGTACATGTGCCCAAACCACCGTAATCTGTTCTTTTTGATCTTTTTCACAATCAGTGCTACTTTGACTTCTGCTCTTATATTCTCATTTCTTCACCTGTCCCACTGTGTGCATCCTATCGTCCTTTTCAGGCACTTCATTTCCATCACCTCTAGCTTTCTTATCTGCTATGCCTTTAACTGCCCAGGTTTCCTTACTGTACAGTAATACTGGTTGCACCATTGATTTGTACACCTTACTTTTCATCTTCTTTGGTATTCTTCTGCCATACACTATGTGAAGGCTGCCAGCCTAGCCAGATATAATTTTGTAGATAATTCTATCATCTGTAAATATTAATGTAAACCACAAGTTTGTGTCTTAAATGGTAAAAATAGTGTTGCATGTGGAACTGGAAAAAATGTTACAACAGTGCACTCTGATGGTAGAAAGCTGACCAAGTAAAGCATGTTGTGACCCTTTGATCTAAACACAGTGCCAAAATGTCTAAATGAAGACATTCTTTCTATTGTTTTAACCAAGAGTTAAATAGCTAGATTTACACATGATGTGAAGATTGGGGAAATATGGGTGAAGGCTGCCAGACTAGTCAAATAGAATTTAATACATAATTCTATCATTTGTATAAATAAATGTAAAATACAGGCTTGTGTTTTTAAATGAAAGAAAACACTGTAAAATGTGAACTTCAAGATTGTTGCAACTTTGCCATCTGCTGTAAGGAAAATCAAGCCAAGCATTTCAAATGTTCTTTGAAGTTACAATTATCTAAAAATTGGTGCCAAAGCGACTGGCTGAACACATTCTTTCTATTATCTTAACTTAAGGAATAATTGTTAAAGTATACATGTGAAATGTATTTTATTGTTGTAGTTTCCTGAGCAGGTGTTAGCTTGCTAAATAATGCAGTTTGCGGCCTGGGAACTCCAGACTAAGTGTCAAAATGATGTAATTTGGGAGGGCCTTAGCAGAGCTGTTTGTTAGTGTTTTAAAAACTATTGTTCAGTGAGAGACTGAAGGCATTTGTCTTGGGCCATCAACCCCAGCACTGCTTATGCTCTCTATGTATGTAAGTAAGATTATAGCACTGTGTTTTCTGTTAAGATTAGCTAAAGATTAGAAAGTTAGATTAAGTGTTTTTCTTCGACATCAGACCTGTCCTACTGCATTATTTTAAGTTTCTGTGTGATCTCTAAACTCTTAGATATCTCTGTGGTGTAGTAGTATTGTCTTGTGTTTTAATTATTTATTAAATATTTTAAAAACCTTTACCTGTGGCTGATTTGTGTAGAGAAGTAGGTTCTACAGTAAATTTCATATTTACAGAGTTATTGTAATAGGCCACTCTAATAAGCCTTAAGACTGAATAGTCACATTACCAATTGGATAATAATATTGCACAGTAATAATTGGACACCCTTTCAAGGGCCTTCAGGTAACTGATAATATTAGCTGGTGGTGGCAGAAATTACTACCGTATAGTCTGGGTAAAGGAGCACAGCTGGAGTATCTGTGTCAGCCTTTCCCAGGAGTGTCTGTGAAGTTGTATAAATACTTATCTCAAAGTGTGTGTGGTGTTTCATCTACCAGGGCAGGGACACAAAGCACTGGTTGGACAGAGAGGGTACTGGAGGTTAGCTTGACAGCTAGGCTGAGATCTGTATCCTATAGCTGTGCCAGTGGGAAGTCTTATTGGTGACCTGGAGAGCAAGGGAGCAACCAGCCTCAGACTGACTGTGATCTCTGTGTGCACTTAAGGGAAATTGTACTTTACTGTGCGTATTAGTTATCCTTTCCTCTTCTAAGAGACAACTGCCCTGGTGTTAGTGATGAAGATTAAGGTTCCTTGATTGCTGGGCCAGAGCACGGTCATCACAATATCCTCACACATGCCATTGTATTTTTATTGCTCTGCTTCTTGACCAGCTGCAAGATAACAAAAGGAGATGTTAGGAACGTAAATGTATTCTCTGTTAGCCTGGGAACCCAGGGAAGTGTGAAGAATGATGTAATGTGAACCAGGAATGTGATTTTAAAAACAGAGAGAATCAGAGAGTATGAAGCATTTTTGTCTTGACCATCCAACTCATCAGCACTCTGCCTGTGTTCTATATGTAAGTTTATCTTAGACTTGTGTTTTCTCTTAGAAATTGCCAGAGACTAGAAAGATTAGACTAAGTGTTTTTCTGTAATGTCAGAACTGTACTACTGAATTATTTTTAAGTATTTCTCTGTGATCTATGAATCCTTGACAAGCACTGTGTAGTAAAAAGTATTGTCTTGTGTTTTTAATTTATTGTTAAATATTTTAAAACATTTCAACAGTGGCTGTTTTTGTAGAGATAATTTAAGCTCTCTAGAGTACTTGCATTCCTTTGGTAAAATTGTACAAAGCCACTTCAATAGCTTTAGCCATGGGCTATACTATCAATTGGGTAATGATATTGCACAGTAATAATTGGACACCCTTGTAAGGGCCTTTGAGTAGCTAATAAATGTTAGCTGGGTGGTGGCAGTGATTTCTACTGTATAGTCTGAGTAAAAGGGGCACAGCTGGAAAACCTGTGCCAGCCTTTCTCAGGAGTGTCTGTGTGGTTGTATAAACTCTTCTCAAAGTGTGTGCATGTGTGCGTGTGTGTGTGCGTGTGTGTGTGTGTGTGTGTGTGTGTGTGTGTGTGTGTGTGCGTGTGTGTGTGTGTGTTTGTGTGTGTGTGTGTGTGTGTGTGTGTGTGTGTGTGTGTGTGTGTGTGCGTGTGCGTGTGTGTGCGTGTGCGTGTGTGTGCATGCATGTGCGTGTGTGTGCATGCGTGTGTGTGTGTGTGTGTGTGTGTGTGTGTGTGTGTGTGTGTGTGTGTGTGTGTCAGCGACTTGGGCAGGGACACAAAGCACTGGTTGGACATAGAGGGTGATGGAGATTTTAGCTTGCCCACTAGGCTGAGATCTGGACCCTATAGCTATGCCAGTGGGGAGTCTTACTGGGGACCTAGAGAGCGAGGGAGCAACCAGCCACAGACTCACTGTGATCTCTGTGTGCTCTTAAGGGAAATTGCACTTTACTGTGTGTATTTGTTATCCTTTCCTCCTATATGATGGTGTTAGTGCTGAGGATTGAGGCTCCTTGATTGCTGGGCCAGGGCATGGGCATCACACACCACACTTGACACTCTATGCCAGTTGGCTGCAGCCCCTCTGATTCTAGCTTTGACTTCTTCATTCAAACGTCCATTCACCTCAACCACCCCTCCCAGATACCTGAAGCTGTTAACCTGTTCCACTATCTTACCTTCTATCTCAATTCTCAGTTTCTTCTGACTTCCCCCATTTGCTGTTTTTACCACTGTCTTATCTGTACTTAGTTTCATCCCATTTCCCTTCAGTTTTGCATTACATTCCCGTATCCATTGCTGAAGTTCTTGCTCACAGTCTGCCTGAAATGCCACATCATCTGCATACAGAACTTTGTTGATCTGTTCCCCGTGACCTGTTTGCTAATGTAGTCCATCACCAGTATGAACAGCATTGGGCTCAGAACTGATCCATGGTGCACATCCACTCCCACTGGGAACCCATCTGTGAGACTGAACATTGTTCATACTTGAGTAATTAGGTGCTCATACATAGCCTGGCCTAATTCTACCAATGTGTCAGGGACTTTGAACAACCACAGTACTGCCCAAATCAGCTTTCTTGGGACCTTGTCATATGCTTTCTTCAAGTCTAGGACTGCCCAGTTGGACTCTTTCTTCATCTCTAGCTTCTTCTCAACTATCTGTATCACTCAAACATTAGATCAGTTGTGGTGCATCATGATCTGAATCCAAACTGCTCATCTCTCATCTTAGTTTCCACTACTCTGTGTATCTGTTTATCAAGCACCTTCTCCAGAACTTTCATACAGTGTGACGGGAATATGATACCTCTGTACTGCCCACAGTTGTGGATGTCCCCTTTGTTCTTGTACACTGGCATGAGTATGCTTATTCTCCAGTCATCTGGTATATGCCTTTTTCTTCACACTGCTATGCATACCCTGATAAGCCATTTCGCTCTAATCTCACCCAACATCTTTATCATATCTGCTGTAACCTCATCTGAGCCTGCTGCTTTCTCTGACTTCATTTTCCTTAATGCTGTTCTTAAGTTTTCTTGTGTGAGCTCCTCTTCTTCTCTCATTGTAGGCTATGTCTGGGTCAGTACAACTTCTGTGGGGTTTTCTTCATTCAGAAGCTGCTGAAAGAATTCTTCCATCTGCCTTTCATGTCCTGTAGACTGGTGAGCAGGTTGTTGCTGGCATCTCTTATGAAGGGTGTCTGACTATCTTCATCTTTCTTTGTTTTGCAACCTTCTATACTTTCCTTGTGCCACTTTCTGAATCACTTTCCAAAAGCTGGTAGGGTGCTTCCAATGCCCTGTTCTTTACCATTGCATCTCCTTTCTTAGGTTATTTGTTAGCCAACCAGTATTCCTTCATAGCCTGGTCAATCTTTTCTATATCCCACATTTTCCTGCACTCTTTATTTCTTTTGATGACTTCCTGGACTTCTGCATTCCATCACCAGCTTTCCTTATGTACCATATTTCCATACCTGGTTTAGCCACATATCTGTTCTGTAGTCCTCATACATGCTGTTTTGAGGCACTGCCATTCTTCTTCATCTCCACCAATTTTCACCTCTTATTTGGGTGATAGGGCCTGAGTGATCCCTTGAACTGTTGTACTTTCTCTCCATTCAACTTCCAGATCTTCAACCTGGTGTCTGTTGACCTTAGAGCCTTCTTTGACCATTTATTGCAGCTGATTGTGGCAACCAGCAGTTTATTCTGTAAACCAACTGTTTCATTGGGGATGACTTTGCAATCACTGATTCTATACCGGTGTCATTTCCTTACTAGAAAGAGGTCTACCTGAGTTGCATGTTGGCCACTCTTGTATATGATCTTGTGACTGTCTCTCTTTCTGAACCATGTGTTGGCTACTATCAAGCCAATTGCCAGAGAGAAGTCTAAAATGTCCTCTCTTTCTTTATTCCTGTTGCCTCACCCATGTGGACCCTGGCAGTCCTCATATTCTGTTCAGTCTGCCCTAATTTGTGCATTCAAGTCACCCATTATCAACACCAATTCATGTTCTAGGCAGTCCTCATATCCTGTTCTCTTTGCTCTGATATTTACATTCAGGTCACCCATTATCAACACCAATTCATGCTGTCCCACTTTATCTAGTATGCCCTGCAACTACTGTCTGAATACACTCTTTTCCTCACTGTCACAACCCTGCTCTGGGACATAGGCTGAGATTCTGAATGCTGCCCTGTATTTACACTGGATTCTGATTACTATGAGTCTGTTACTAATTTTGATGATATACCTCACTGCCTTCTGAAGGCTATCTCTCACTACAATTCCCATACCATTTTTACCCTGTTCTCCTCCTGAGTAGTAGACTCTGGGTCCCAGGCCAAGCATCTTTGCAACACTGCCCTTCCATCTTGTCACTTTGATACATAGAATGTCCAACCTCCTCCATACCATCATGTCATCCACTTCCAAGTTGTGTCCTGTCAGTGAACCTACATTGAGTGTTGCAATTATTATTTCATGTTTGGCAGGTTGATTGGTTTTATATCCAGCTTTCACTCAACAGAGCTATCCCAGTTAATTCAGGGTGGGCAACTGGACACCAGCTGGCCCATTGCTTATTGACCCAGGGCTACTAAGATTTATGGAGGGCACACACTGGCCAATAGGGGTACATACACCCCTCCCAATGTTAGTATGGGCTCATGATGTAGGAGAGAGTAGGCCATATCCTCAACCCACTAATTACCGTCAAATACTTATGCCCATTTGGTGACATTAGTCAGCATGACCAAATCACCTACAGCCATATTTTTACACCATTGAGTGGATAGCCCTGCCACAACACTCAGTCCATGGTCCATGTTCTCTTATCATAGGATACTGCACTCCACAATAGATGCCCCAAGCAGTTGGTCTATACAACTCATAGAATAGTATTAGAAAGAAGAAAAATTATGTAACCAGAACAAAGGGAAAAGTCACAAAATGTCCATAAAATGTGAATAAAGGGGAAAAATAATACACTCCTGCTTAAGATTTAGAATACATAAGATTTAATCCAAAATAAAATCAATATTTTCCATACTGTTGATAATACCTCAATAAAGTTTGCCAAAGTAACCTATGTAGTGAGGCAGTACTTCCTGCACCTGTAATACAAAAAGCATTTCCACAGTAAAAAAAATTCATAAACTTAAAAGTTATTTAAAAATTACTTTTCCTTTCTTTCTTCACCATCAGCCACTCCCTGGTTTCTCCACTGTCTAACAGAAGGAATAGGAAACCTCAGTTTAATATCTGTACATGTTAAAACAGCAAACTGCAAAATGCTAATCTCCTCAAAGATGTGCCTACAGTATAAAGAGCATGTCTGTACTATATTGAATAATTTATGCAGGTATACAAGAGCTCATATAAAAACTAAGAAAATAATAAAAAGTAGAGAGAATGCTGTACTATCCTTAAAATACTGATATGCAGTACAAATATCAATTTATTAGTATCAACACTAACCCAGACATCACACACACACACACACACACACACACACACACACACACACACACACACACACACACACACACACACTGCACACATACACACATGCATATACATGAGCACACAAATTTCACCACACACAAATATAACAATTAACTTTAGGGAAATCTTTTTCAAAGGTGTGTTCATAATCTAAATGAACAGAAACCAAACCATATAACACATGTTGGATTGTGATTTATTTAGTACTATTTTTGACCAGTCTGGCTTTGCCCTCATTATCTAACTCCAGCACTCATGGGTAAATACTTTACAACCCACCCTCACCATTGATTATTGCTTTAATATGCAACAATAGCTATGCACATCCCTGTTACAATGTGGACAGCCCACATGGTTACTATGTGCATGAGCTATTTTCTTTAGTTTTACTTTGGGAATGCAGATTTACCAGTTCATGTAATAACCAAGAAAAAAAAAAAGCTAACGTTTTCACTATGAATCACTAAGCAAACCTAAAGCATTTTGAAATATAGAGAAGTCACAGTTCAAAACAGTGACACTACCAAGGTTGTAACACACAAAAGTACCTATTTTTTGGATAGGCAAGATCTCCTGCCCCCTAAATGTGGGTGACAAGCCCAACACCCCAAAAGGTATTGCATCATCAAAAGTGTTTTCAAATGACAGGCAATTTCAAGACTGACATCATTAGAAAGGTATATTCTTCAATGCTAAAACTTTAAAAACAAACAAAAAATTACTTTGCTCTTATGATTCAATAAACTCTGATTAGGATTCATGCAGAGCCTACACATAATTTACAGTTTTGCACAAAGGTGTGTGGCAAGCAGTACTGTGCAATGCATATTAATGATGAGTGGTGTGCCTAAGTTAGGTTACATGGCTGGCAACAGTGTTGCCGGCCGGGAAACCATGTAAGCAAAAGCAGATACAATGCTGTTAAAGCAGAGCACCTACTGTCAGCAGGTTTGTGCGGAATGCCACATTGACCACCAATGCTTCACAGATAGCTGTGAATCTGTTACTGCAACATATCTCCACAAAGGCCAACATAATTCAGGGACATTTAACCAGAAACAAGGACATATTTGCCATAGAGGTCGCGTAGATGTGGTAGAATGAAACTCAAACATACCTGTTATCCTCTTTGAGCAAGATAAGTGGACAAAGGAATACACAATGGAGACAAAGGGCCAAGATACGGTCAGATTTTTAATAGTGCACTTCCAAATGTATCAAACTGATAGAAAAAATAGGGTGTACATTAGCATGAACTTTCTAAAGAGCATGGTTTGAAACTCAAATGTCCATCATTAGTTTCTGATATCACTCCTCAATGACACGCCAATTATTTTATAAAAAACAAAAATGTTATGAGGAAAAGATGACAAATATGTGACAAAAAACTGGACATTCTGCACAAATCAGGACATCTGAGAGGTATACACTCAAATGTATGTAACAGTGAATCACATCAGTCTAGAGATCATTCCAGTGATATGGCAGAAAGCCACATATTTGGTACGGAAAACATTTTTATATCCTGGCAATATATGGACAGTTGAGAGGTATGTAGGTGAACTATATGTTCTAAACACAGTACAGCACAGTGTACCTACAGTGCAGAGTATTGTGATATCCCATTCCTCCCATTCCTGGTATTCTTTTAATGATTGTTAACAGGACATGGACTGCCATGTAAAATGATCATGCAGGGGAAGTGTGTCTGTTGAATAGGGACACACAATGAATCATAGGAATGAGCACAGGGAAAGAGGACAGGTGAAACTCCCTCATGTACAGCAGAGGAGGGCATGTCAGTAGAAGATGGTTGTAGCAGCAGCAGTACCAAGCACATATCTATATTGTACACTATGGATTATTGAGTGAAAATGTGTTGTCTGTGACTGTCACACAAGGTGACATAACAATGGGGAGGATGTCTGTGTGAGATAATCATCCTTACATAAATAATGCAGATCTGACATGGAAGTAGAGTAGGGTGCATATTGTGCAGCTATGCAAACTGATATGTCTGAATATGAGTGTACTCTCAGAAGAGGTCTCCAGCAAGGTGGGTACTGTTAAAGGCTCATGGAAAACATTAAAAGAACCAAACACAATCATGGACAATATCAGAATAATACCACCACTAATCACATGCCTCTGACATAATATATGTGATGTGTAGTGATAAGAGATGAGCCTGCACACACACACACACACACACACACACACACACACACACACACACACACACACACACACACACACACACACACACACACACACACACACACACACACACACTTGAACAACTATGAATACAAAAGCTCCAAAACTAGACCAAACCAAAACACAGCCACCAGGCAGAAGAGTCAACCAACAGAAACACTCGAACAACTATTATGATACATCCACACTCTAGGACGGTAACCACGCACACTGTCCTGGCACTGTAATATCTGAAGCATGTGTTAGGAGGGACACTGTTATGCCTGTATGTGACAGTATGGGCAATAGGCTAGTTGCCTTGTGTGCATGGCACACACACACACACACACACACACACACACACATATATATATATATATATATATATATATATATATATATATATATATATATATTTATATATAAAACTTCGACTTTCATATGACCAAGACCATATGATAGTGCTTTTAAAAGCTCTATCGGTCTGATGGATATTTCCATACAGCGCGAAAATGGGAAGATTTCCAATTTCCGCAATGTAGTGTGATCTCGGAGTTGGTATATTTAAGTAGTGTAGGGGTGGGGGGACACAGGGGGGCTTGCCCCCCTGCTAGACACATTTAGTTTTTCTTTTATTTTTGTATTTTTTTTTTACATGGTCGATGTTTCAAATGTTTGATCATATGGTCTCGGCCTTATGAAAGTCGAACATTTTATATATATATATATATATATATATATATATATATATATATATATATATATATATATATGGATTGCTTTTAGAAGCTCAAAATACTGAAATATTGAATTTCAGTATTTTGAGCCCATAAAGTGGAAACCTAAAAAGAATGAAAACTCAGAAGCGCGAAATTCAAAATCTCACATACCAGAGATTTTGAATTAGCGCTTCTGGTGTTTCGCTGTGGTTATGGATTCAGGTAAGTGTTTATGTTTTAAGGGTTTTGGGTAAGGGCTCTGGTGTGTGTTAGTGTGTTTTGTTACTGGGAAGTGTGTGTGTGAGGAGAATATAGCTTGTGTGCTGGTGTTTTGTGTGTTTTTGTATGTAGTGCAACCTTGGAGTTAGAATATTTTGGTAGTGGTAGTGTGGGGGGGGGTCCGACAGAGCTTTTGTTTGTGTGTGGGGAGGAAGGTGTGTGTTTTTGTACAGCAGAAGTGCTAATTCAAAATCTCCGGTATGCGAGATTTTGAATTTTGCGCTTCTGAGTTTTCGTTCTTTTCAGGTTTCCACTTTATGGGCTCGAAATACCGAAATTCTATATTTCAGTATTTCAAGAGTGAATCCATATATATATATATATATATATATATATATATATATATATATAGATATATATATATATATATATATAGATATATATATATATATGTATATATATAAACATATATAGGGCACAATCCACACTGACACAAATGATAAGACATGCCATTAATGTTGTCAAACACCTATGTATGTAGTGTGTGCATAAGCAGAACAGGTAGCACAAATGCATGTTGTGTAACAACTTGA
>NC_056741.1:1764821998-1764841998 GCF_019279795.1 Protopterus annectens | reverse complement strand
GCAGTGTTGTCCATATGCCCTACAGATAGAATGCATGTTGAGCAAATGTGCATGGGCATCATAGGGGACTGAGCCATCTACATTGCTGTACAGTGTGATGTACAGACACTGTGCCATTGCATGGCATCATGAGGCATCTATATTGCTAAACAGTGCATGTTATGTACACATTGCATATCCAAAACTGCATGCATACCCATGACATACCTGTGGATTGTGACCTATGATGCTGAGGTGTATACACACCCAACCATGCTGTGTCATGTGACAGGTCACTGAAGGACATACAGATGACACCCCTGCATGATGACTACAGAGTGTTAGCTGCCTGGCAACCATGTCCACACATATCGGACCTGTCACCTCACCATTTCACACATGACATTGATGTACCATGCACACAAGGTGCACAGCTAACAGTGATGTCCTACGGCAGGGGGGAAAGTAAAGTTTCTGTGGCCTGGTGTCACTGTCAGTGGAATCTGTGAAGGTGACTACTGTCATGCTATGACACAGACATCATGTTCAACACATCTTATGAGGTACATGTCACTGACACCTCCACTAGCTGTGCATAGTCATTTATGATGTGCAGCATACCACATCTCCTGTACAATCGGTCTAGTACGGCTGTACTTGGACCATGTTTGGACAAAGTGGGACAGGGTGTATCCACATCCTGTCTTCTGTGTGGCTACGTGTCTCTGGCCATCCCCCATGGCCATGTGTGCACATGTGTTGGTCATGTATGTGATGGCCGTCTATCACACACGTCTGTGTTGTCCCATATGACATACACCCATAGATGTTGGTTATGTCAACATCCACAAGGCTATGCAGACAACAGCTGTATGTGTGGTATGTGGGGTATGGGTTATGGGAAATTGTGACAATATTGCAACCAAAATGCTACGTGTCTCAGACATGTTGGATGGAACATCACAATGTGTGATACCATTGCAGGGGCATATAACACAATGGTGACGCCTGTGGTCTGCCCATATCACTGCTCACTGTGCGGTACTGGTTTGTGCACCACACATTTTGTTCCACTGTATAGTACATATGCCTCCATTGTAGAACACCTCCACCGTTGTATGCACAGCTGGATACACATGTAGCAATGACAAATACTGTAGTTTCATGTCTGTGTATCATTTCAGTTGTATATATTGCATATGGGTGGCCTGTGTGGATGATGGGTGATGCGACCTGTATATCCATGTATTAACTGGCCACATGGCGAATAGATCTATGCTTTGACATGCCTGATACCGATGATAGTCTCACCTGCAACGGACTCTTGTCTGTGTAGCATGCCAGAGGTACCTGTATAGGATGACACAGCAGTATGAACATTATCCATGACTGTATGACAGCCACAGGGTGCACAGTGCAGGTTAACACATTCACCTGTACAATAGCATATAGTCAGCACATGTGTGCATACCATACCTCTCAACCTCTTAGAACAATAAATGTGGACAAAGCCTACTATGATGGGGACATATAGGGACAACTGTGACATATTGCTCTTTCTAACTTAGATATTTGATAGACCAATAGGTTTGCATGCACATGGGTTTGACACAAAATGTTCAGTCGTAAACACAACTGTATGTCATCATTTAATGACTCCATTCCTCAGCTATTTGCCAGAAAGGGACAGATATTAAGGGGAACACACCGACAATATGAGGCAGACATCTGGACATCCTGCAAATACCCATACAGTTCAGAGGTATGGTGCATACACAGGGTGGCATAAAGCATGTGTGTCCATATACCTTGCATATGTTGTTGCATTAC
The DNA here is from genome assembly GCF_019279795.1 of Protopterus annectens. Taxonomy (NCBI): domain Eukaryota; kingdom Metazoa; phylum Chordata; order Ceratodontiformes; family Protopteridae; genus Protopterus; species Protopterus annectens. Next base: position 1,764,840,189 of record NC_056741.1, on the reverse strand, counting down.
ATGATGTACACTGACACATGTACGTACATTGGATATACTGGCCATATGTTCAGTACTGACTTACCAGGCAACTCCAGGCTCATTGGTTGGGAGACACCCACCTCCACGATGGCAGCTAGTGTTTGTCGGGGCTGTTCCGAGGGTGTTCCCAGACTGGCCAGTAGCTCCTCTGTGTGTGTGAGTGGAGGCTGGGTTGGTGGCCCACCACCCGTTCCACCTTGTTCCCTGGCGATTGCAGTGGCATGCTGTTTTGAATGACGTATCAGGTCCATGCAGTGTCTGCGCACCTGCTGGTAGGTGCGGTTCTGGCCACCCACTTCGTTGACCCTCCTGCGAAAATCCTGCCACAGGTCATCCCACTGCTATGCATGTTGTTGCACATGGCTAAATAACACCTCGTAGTTCTCATGGAGGTACGGGATTACAACATCATCCTCCTGTCAGCTATATGCTGGTAGGCTTGTACGTGGCATTATCTGTAAGACATGATGAAGGTGACAGGTCACATTTACAGACATGTACAGTGATACTGCTGCACATACATTCTAGTACATTTGCACAGTTATCTTTGCAAATCAACATGACACTAACATGACTGGCATGTATATGTCACACACATGTAACACCCAGTATGCATTGGATATCATCCCCATATATATGTGTCACCTCATTAGTGTTCCTACTGCATGTGACGTCAGTCTCCATGTGGGCATGTCTGTTTGCCTGCACTGGTGTTCTTACCTATCCACTCATGCCTGATGTATCCATGGTAATGCTGTTGACCTTGATGCTGTGGATATGTCACATATCAACACAGACACAGCCTTACTGGACTTGGGCAGTGACAATGCACCATGTACGCATGGAAACCTGTACATGCATCTGTTTTTCCATAAATATCTACACTGCATTGTACAGCTGTTCAACATCCTGCCACAGATCACCTGTGTTGCACATGTGATAGACATGGGACAATGGCTAGTCGGACATCATTCGCAGGTAAGGTTATCAGCTATAGCATGTATGGGCTGGGTTTCCTAGCTGTATCTGACACCCATTACACCACCACGAGGGGCATCAGTGACACAATACTGATCCAGATAGATGATACTACATCTACCATATGGCCATCACACTATGTATGACAGGGATGATATGTTTAGCTATGTGGACAGGACTGCATGGTATGGTGGGAGTATGTCACAGGTATGGCACAGGGATCTGTCCAGCATGTGGCCATCCTAGTCATAGGACAGTGGTTGCCCATGACATATGTCTTTCAGATCAGGCTATGGACATGTAGCATGTCTAACAGCATAGGGTGGCATATGTCTGTATGCAAGGTGGATAGCATGCTGCATACTGGAGGTGAGTATTGTGGAGACTGGTATCGGCCATCCACGCATGGGCCCTACCCCTGGAGGGTGATGTGTATTCCAATATTGGTCACATGGGTGCTGTGTATGCCTGTCCAATGATCTCCGTGCTCATGGATACCACCCTGTCATGTTATGGGTACCTCGAATGACTACCTAAAGGGCCAGGGGAGATGTCTCCAGCTCAGGGAGGTGTACTACACTACACCATCCCTAACACAATGTACATGCTGTTGATCACAGCCTAGGTATTTCTTAATGGGTACGGGGGTATTCCCCTAGTGGTGTCATTGCTGATATCATCCACCAGAATGTGCACATATATCACACACATCACACACACAGCACATTCTGTATGTTGTTCACAACACTGTGACAACAATTGCCCATAGGTCATGGCCATTCACATCCTCACATACACAGATGGCTGACATTTGTCTGTGTGTTATGGACTACAATGCGGATGGGGTACAACACATTAACCCTGGTTTACTGTAGCTGACACTGTGTGATATGCACATGTCACTGTAGCACCTTTGGTAGTTGTGAGTCTGTCAACAGACCACTAGTAGAACACTCCTATGACATAAACAGGCATCTGTAGCCAAACATCCATACTGTCTTGCACATCTATACTGCTAACATCTACATTGATAATGGTTCATGGATCTGCAGACCATACCCGGCAGTGTTCTGATGCGGTGCCACCAATCATGACTGTTGTCAACACTTGTGGGTTGATATTATACAACACCCTATCTGTAATGTATGGGCATGCTCAGCACTTGTTCAGAGATTCTTGGCACGTTATGAGCTACTGCTTAGTTTAGCACCCATTTCACACCAGTCCTCACAGGTATACTATCTGTCCATACATTTCCAGCTTGATAACTGTACAACAGCTGTCATACACACATCACTCACATACTTTGTGAGATGTGGTGGTTTCTACGGCCTTTTCACCTGCCACGTACCACTTATATACAGGCATGTCCAACTGGCATGTACCAGTGCTATTGCCTGTCACTATGATGACTATGTTGTACATGTGGCAGTAGAGCTATTCTCATGTACACAGTCAATGCACACCTTCCAACATACAACAGTACAGCCTGTGGGGGATGCACATATGCAGCCTTCCTGAGGGTTATACTGACACCAACACTAACTGCACCTGACAGTCATGCGGGGTTGTGCAATATTGGCAATGCACCCCACACATCACATAGCCCCACATGATCCCCACCACAGGCCACACATACGGAGACACCTTGCACAGTACCCCTACATACTCTGTGTGGGCACCAATGACAGCCCACATTGCCAAACACAACCACACCAACCTATAGCCCACAGACACATGTGCCCATCACATACAGCCAATAGGGTGTCATAACATACACAACTCACCTGTCTTAGGTGACTGTCAGCAGTCACACTGCTGTTCCACTCAGCAGGCTACACAAGGTGATAGTCACTTACATCCTGCTGTCCAGTAACTGGTTCTGCAACATAACCTATGCACACATGCCACAAGTTTGCAGGTACGATGTGACTCCTCTTCCATGTTTTATGACTGAAGTTGTCACTCAGGGCACAGACTACGTGTGCAGGGACATGCAATAGCCCACCTGTATTGTCACCCTGATGGTGTGGTCCACGCCCTGGGAAGCATTTTGCGGTCATCCAGACCTGTTACCACTGTACTACGAACGACTGTGTCACTCCCAACAGTTGTCCATGCTTCTGCTCTCATACCACAGGCATCTAGTATACATCCACTTTGACAGACCCGGCCAAACAACATGATGCTGTGGCACAGCTGACCTGCACCTGTCAGCCCTGGGAGTACGGATCACATGTTGGACTCTTGCTGCTTTTATACTGCCTGTCTTGCACAGTGCCCAATAACAGTCACCACCAGAACGGGAACTGGCTAGCGAAGCATGTGGTCATGTCACACAATGTTTGACATCATCCTCTGTGATGCACGTAGGCAAGGCACACCTGATACTGCACCCACTGCAATATCTCTGCAGTGACTGGGACCTGCCTCTTGGCTCTGCAGAGCACACCTGCAATGACTGGTTATAGACAGACTGTACCTCTCAGGCACGTACCTGGACTGGCACACCCACAGCTGAGGTGTCCCCATATTCCACTATGTTGTACACACATCCCAGCTGGTTACTTAGCACAATGCATCACAGGTGCTCTACATGCATATAACTGTGTCCGGAACTACTGCTGCTACTAATGTGAGACTGACAGTAACCCACACTTAACTGTGATAACCGCACATGTACTGACACGTAAGGCATACACTGTGCGTGAGTCATAACCGCCGCTCAGCTGGTTCGACCCATACACCACCTCCAAGACCAACAGTATCCTTGACATGGACACTACCAACATGTGACTGCTGTTCCACATCTGGGGTTATCCCTTCATTGGTGGAATCCAAACATCTGCTACCCACCCTTGTTAGCCACATACCGGCACCACACACTTCACGGAATACACAGTAGATGAGTACTACAACACCAACTACAGATGTCGTATGACAGCGGTAGTTGTTGTTGTGACACACGTGCAGGTGGACAATGCACATGCAAATGCTGAGACATACCCCAGTGCACTTCAATAGCATGCACATGACAATGTGGTTCATGTTATTCCACACAGAGCCATGATGGTACACACCAGATTACAGACGACACTCTGGGGGTGCGCTCCCACGGACACACTTTACAACAACAGATGGGGGCTGGTACAGAGTGGTGTACATTCCCATGGGTGGGGTGACTCACTGGTCAGCCTCAGTAGGGTCACAGGATCCCTCATCACATACTCCATAACTAGCTACGTACACATTACTGCAACACATTCCGAGATGTACCACAAGGCATTATGGTGGTATGTCAGTAGTTGTATGCAATACCCACATCTGCTCACACATACAACTGTCTCTCTGGAACATGACAGTAACAGGTCATGTTGGCAACATGCTGTCTGATGGCTTTATTGCTAACATTACACCCTCTCACTCCCTGCAGGGCCACATTCCTTGCAGGTACATTGCGGTGTTCCTGCAGTCACACCTACACAGTACTGACCTGCACTCTATATGTCCTAGGACACAGGCCCCTTGTCACCCTGCAATATCCCAGGCTGTGATGTCCACAGAACTCTGAACAGCATGTCTCCCCACTGGGACACCATATTCAGTAATAGCCTTGTACCAGACATTGTGGCCCCTGACTGGCACACAGCGACAGTAACACTCCACACAGGTGGTGCCACACTGCACGACTGGGACTATTGTCCTACACACCTCACTGGATTGTTATGCATGGCTATAGGGCACATCATCATGGACATCATTCGTTGAGTCTTTGTTGTGCTCCAGTCCTTTGATGCCAGCTGGGTTGGTCTTGTTGGGGCCACAGCATGCCTCCTACACCTGTTGAACACCTTTCCTACAGCCGCCAGAGTAGTTGATGATGACACGGGTGTCCACACAGTCTGCATTGTCCTCTTGCTGCCATTCAGCACCGTTCTCCATTCTGGTATTGACTACATACACATCCACCTGTACATCACAACTTATGTCTCCGGATGTTATAATAAAAGCCAAGTGAAAGCACTCCAAATACACCAAAAAATCCAGAAATGAGTGCAGCGAGCCAAAACAGGAAACCCGAAGATTAAATCCACTCAATTTATTGACAACAGCACTAAAAAGCATAATACTTGGACTTAATCAGATACATAAAATTAAGACCATTCATCTCTTAAATACCTAAGTTAAAATCAATTAACCAATGACATATTAATAAAACATTTAAATGGGCAAATCAGTGTACTCTCTAGGCTCATAAATATTCATGATTCAACATTTAATATATTCCCTTACTACTCAATGCTTGTCTATTTGATAAATTGAATTAAAAAGCTTAAATAAATATACCAAATATATCCATATATTACCTTTCATTTGTAAATAAATAAATAAATACATAAAAAGCATCAATAAAATACATTTGTGCATGAATAAAAAAACTGCATATAAAATCTCATAGTGGTTGGCTCCCTCTAGTGTCAAAATTCATAATTACCATTAAATTCTATTAGCTCTTAGTTTTAATAATGGTAATATTGTTAAAAAATCATTAAGACCTGTTTTTTTCCCCGCATCCAGGGTAACTTACCACCATAATTCTTTACTTTCTAAAATATCCTCCCAGGGACCCCCACTAATATCTTGCCTGGTTTGTTCCAATACAAAAAAATGAAAATTATATCCTGTACAATCTCTAGAATGTTTATAAAGTGCATTAGTATCTTTTGCTTTGGAGATATCATAGGTATGTTTGTATATTCTTTTTTTTAATGTTCTTTCGGTTTTACCTACGTAAAATGATTGACAGTTTTGACATACCACAAGGTATACCACTCCTCTAGTATCACAACTATAAAGACCCTTACTTCTAATCCATCTCATCCTACTTTCCAAATAAATTTCACCCTTATTTATAATATAGGGGCATTGGTTGCATCTTCCACATTTATATGTCCTTGTTCTTCCATTTCCTGTTGATACTGAATTAATACCTGACCTTTCCAAAATTTTCCTTATACTCTGGGAATTTTTATATATCACCTTTGGACTTATTTTAGATATTTCCTCAATATCTGTGAGTGATAATAATTTATCCCATTCCCTCTGTAGTATATCCCTCACCTTATGATTAATAACTTTAAATTCTACCACTAAACCTCTTTGAAACCCCTCTGATGGGTTTTCATACTTATATCCTTCCTCTTGGATATTCTTATTGTACCCCATACCTTTAATAGGTTTGAACCTATCTAGTCTACCTTTTTCCACTTCATTCCTTATTTTATCTACAAAAATTTTGGGGTAACCTCTATCTAAAAACATTTTCTCCAACAAATCACATTCTTTTAAAAAATCTGTATCCAAGCTAGTCATTCTAGAACCCCTAACTAATTGCCCCTTTACTATATTTCTTTTACAATGTAGGGGATGGGCACTTTCATAATGTAGGAAAGAATTACAAAAAGTACTTTTCCTAAACACTTTAGTTTCATATTTTTGATTAGTTTTATATATCTCCACATCTAGATATTGAAAGCTATCAGGGGTAACATTATAAGTAAACCTTAAGAAGTTATTGGTTTTATTTAAGTAGTCCATAATTTCTAAAAATTTGTCCTGTCCGCCAGTCCAGAGGATAACTATGTCATCCAAAAATCTGCAATATAATATCCAATATTTTTGAAATGTGGAATTCAAAATGAATTTCTCTTCCCATTTGGATAACACTATATTTGCATATATGGGGGCACATGCTGCCCTCATAGAGACACCTTGTATTTGCTGAAAGAATTCACCATCAAAAATAAGAAAATTATACTTCAAGATTACCTCCATAAGAGCTACAATTGCTATTTTTTCATTCTGTGTCAATACTTTATCTTGAAAAATGGTTTCTTCAAACATTTCCATACCTTTATGGTATGGTATACTTGAGAACAAATCTACTATATCAATAGTGACAAACAATAAATCATCTCTGTAAAGCTCAGGTGTAAGTTCCTTCAATAAATCCCAAGAATCTTTAAGAATGGTTCTATTATTTACCCATATATGCTTTGTTTTTAAATCCACATATTTTGCCAATGGTAATGTTTTAGAACCATCCGCAGACACAATTGGCCTGAGGGGTGGGTCAATAGGATTTTTATGGATTTTGGGAATGCCAAAAATAGAAGCTATTCTCGGGATGTTATGCAATGTGGCTAATGGATGGGACACACACTGAGGGTGGCATACCATATCACATACTGCAATCCAGTTACACTTGGCTTACCGCAGTCCTCAGTCATGGGGCCCCCATGTTCGGTATATGCTTCCCTGAGGTACAGGCTACCACTGAGGGGACTTCACTGCCTAGCTTTACAGACCATTGCATACCCAGCACTGTTGTTGCTCCACCAGCTGATACAGACCCCATCCATACGGGTGTCACTGTGACAGATACCGATATGAACATCATGGCCTCTACCTGCATGATACTTGGTGTGAACATCACCTTTGCAGTACACCATCCACCCACTGGTTATCGCATAGGTGTTAGTCCACTACATACATGTTGCATTGTACATGTTTTTAAGACACATGTATGTTGCACACACTCCTGTGATTACCACATTGCTACTGTGGCATGGATATCCTTCTACGTGTTCACACATGTCTGTACGGGGTGTGTAGCTGGTACATAGGCACCCATTGTACCTATGAACACCGGACATATACACACATCCATGGGTACAACACTCCACATAGGGTATACCTTACACAACAGCTTTACATAACCCAACATTAAAATGCCATGATGTTTATTGGGCTACAACTGTTAATGTATGCGGCTTATGTACAGACACCACATCTGTACACATTTGCAGACTACATACTCAGGGGTGACGTCTGCTGCAAAGACAGGGCCCATGTCTGCAAATATGTTTATGGATATACTCCGCATACATGACATACACAATAGCCACTATGACCATGATGCTCATGGATATATGCACACATGCGACAGTGTGTGGCATGTGCTTGGGGGTTGCATTCCCAGACTGGACACTCACCATGCTTTGGGACATGATTCCTATGTACATCACGCATGGACAGTCAGTAGCAGTGTTCATGTGATACCTCGCTTGCTGAATGGTGGACACATGTACGCCAGGGATCACTGCAGTGGCTGTGCTGTGCAGTGGTGCAGGTTACACATGGCTCTTCTGTTCACAGGACACTACCCTAGAGAAGTGCCACTGGTGTGCACACTGTAGTTGTTATTACACATTGACTTGCCAGACTGCATGGTACCCCACTATGAGCCTGTGGAGCTATTACATGTCCTTTGTGCATGGCTACTGGTATAGCCCTTCCAGTTAGATTGGCTGTCACGCTATTACAATGTCCCGTGACTACAGGCCATATGTATACTGTTATTGTACACGCCAATCATGTTCATGCTTGTCTGTAACATCTCTTCTGCTATTCTAGTATGGGAGTAATGTTTGCATCCTTTGCAAATGCACAGAGTGGAGTACATAGTTATTTCATCATAACTGTTTATACATATCTTAATTACATACTACTCACATCACTATATGATACCTTTGTTATGCATCATATGCCTGTTCTCCTGTGTAACATATCTGATGTATCAATCTACTGTACTATACATTACGCATGTTTTACATGGTATCCCATAATTCAATGCATACTTGCACAGAGGGTCCACCTTAGACATGTCATTGACGTTATATGCCCATACACATGCGTACTGTTACAGTATATCTACATATACTATCCCCTGCAATGGCACGTACTTATTGGACATACCCTGCCACTGACGGTGGGTCGTATGACATTGTTCTGTTTAACGCTGTCATGTTGCATCCCTTGTGGTGTCTGTGCTGTTTACCATGTGGCCCACTGCTGGAAGCACATCTTCTACAAGCATTAGTACGATCAGCGAGACATCACTACATAAATACCATTCCCCACTTTATGCATGGCGGACACTTTTAATTACTGCAAACCAGGCTATGCATACACTGACATTACGTAATACAGAACATACTATACATACAGTTAGTGTTCTACATACCTTGATATCGTTCTGGTGTTTCGTCTCTATCTCGCTGTTCTGTATCACTCTTTCAACTGTTATACGGTATGAGCATACAGTTTGCATATCTGGCAAGTCATCCTTATATACGTCTATACCTGCAACATGTGGTTTACTGCTGCCAGTTGGTGGTCCAGTGTGACTAATTACGTGCACTTCAGCTGTGCAGCTACTCCATTCACCAATTACGTGGCGGCAGTGGGGTATAATTGAATTCTCCACCTGGGCGTTGGCCATTTGCCCTGCCTTCGAGGAGACGGCCTGTATCGTGTTTTGTTGTGTGTAATTGCAACTGCTTTGTGTAGAGCTAAGTCTATTTTGTGGTCATGTCCCCCGTGGATTGTGTGTGACGGCTTGAGTATGTGGTTCTACCTGTGACTGCACCTGTCAACCCCCCCATCTTATAAAGGACTATTGCAAACACCTGTAACATCGCCGTTTGTTCCGTTATACGACGGATACAATTTTGCATGGCACCTTTAAATGTGTCTCTCACAAGGTATGTCAATGGTTCAGTAGATGTAATTGGCTAACTAGATGTTTGGGCTGTGATTACAGTCTGTATTGCTATTGTTTCCAGTGTGGGGGATGTAGGCGGGTGTACGTAGCATATACGGTTTTGTGGGGCTTGCATTTCTATGTAGTCCATATATATGTATGTGGGCCCCTTCCCTAATTATAGTGCTATCACTTAATAGACTTCTGTTATGGGAATTTACTTTGGGCCGTTGTTAATTGGTTGCTATATGGTATGCAGGTGCGGTTGATACTTCCATACCTCCGGATGTACGGCGATATGTGCAGGGATATTTGTAAATGAACGCTATCCGTGTATGTTTGTCCCAGATATTTGCAGTCATTGCAGTGGTGTTGCTGTCAGACCCTCTGTCACATGACTTGCCACCTTTTCATATGGCCATAGTTGGACACTTGCGGGTCACACAGTGGTGTTTACAGGCTGACATATGGCCACGGTCAGTACACAGGATAGCACATACTTTTATCCTCATTACATACCGATTGTTTTTGGTCCTTCACTACTTATCGGTTTGCATGTAACATTTCCGTTTCTTACATACAGGCATGAGTATTTCCTACAACTATTGCATATTATGTGGGACATACTAATGTCCTAAACTGATGGACAGTTGCCCTTTCTAATGTTTCATGTCAGGACACACCTGCCCAGGGGGGGGGCTGTCCCTCCCAATGTGGGACAGATGTTTACCACATGCCTACAGCTAGCTATACCCACACCTACCGTAATCATCTACCTCTGAGTTGCCACCTACAGACACACTATGCGGACACACACACACACACACACACTTTAGTCACATGGGAACACACATGGCACGCTCAACACACACATATACAGGCTACATCACTCACAACCACAGTTGTACACAGTACCTACGTGGACCGCACCGCCGCCAGCAGTGAGTACATGTCCTTACTATCGTCATATTGCTCGTGGTTCTACTGTTCCAGTACTGTGTTCTTTCTGTCTTTCAGCCTCCTGGTTACGCGTGTCAGTGTGTGACACATTCCATAATTGGCGGTATCCTGTTTATTTGTACCTCAAAGGTGTTTAGAATGTCGTCAACCTATCTATATATTTGCAGATGCCAGTGACCCCTTGTATATCAACATATATCACACTATCACCCTTTCTATCTGTATTATATATGTAGATATATATATATATATATATATATATATATATATATATATATATCTATGTATATATATATATATATATATATATATATGTATATATATATCTCGGACAGGGGTGATGACAGGCACGCTACACCTTTCATTGTGTGTTTGTCAGTGTATACTGTGTTTCCTGGACTCTGCACGTTTGTGTCTGTACCTGTCACATTACACACCTGCCATAGGTTAAGATTACCTCCCATCCCACTTTGTGAGGGACAGTCCCTCTTTGTGCAGTTGTGTCCTGTGAAATATTTGTTAACATAACAAATATCCTGCGACTTTGGGGCAAACATATTCCCTATAGTTTATGTCATAGTTACATAACACACTTATTATGTATCTGACCCACCTACATGTTACAGGACACAGAACACATACCAGCGACCATTATTAGACTAAGCTTTTTATCTATGCAAAACACTGACGTTCTGGTTTCCATCCTGGCCAGGAGTGTGCCATCCTGCTGACAGCTGGCCTATGTCCCACATTGGTCATTTGAACTGTGGCAACCCTACCATACGTACATCTTGCCTAGCAATAGTGTTGGGTGATTGTGTACATGACTGCCTGTTCCACTCCTGGCAGTGGTCATTTTACCCTTCAGAGCAGGCACTATTTGTTCAGGGGTGACTAATGCTGGTGTCACCTGTTCTGTACATCATTGATCGTGATCTGCGCAGTGGTCGGTGACACTTAGCCCTGTTTCACGCACATCTGTATAGTCGTATTTAAACATCGCTTACCAGCTGTGGGCAATGCTTATTCCCGCTAACGTGTGTTATACATATTCTGATGACCTGCATCTGGAATGCATTACCCGTGCCGTCGGGATTACATTACATTCCTTGCGGGATGTGGGACTGTGAACATGCACAACAGTCACTGCATGTACCACTTGGACATCTGGGGGTTGTACATGAATTATGTCAATTTGTATGTGCAGTACACTACAGCAGTTACTCCACACTACACTCACATGGATGACTCCGGTAGTTTACAACTTGATGGGTCCAGTTAATGATATGTCCATGTGATGTTTACTGGCTGTACTCCAGCACTGGGTATGTATATCACAATTAGCTACACCCGATAATTTGCTACACCTTCATATGACCGTGGATGCAGCATGCCGAGGCGACTAATGCCTGTCATGGGTACATCCCCTACCTTGACACAACATCCATGATTACATTTTGTGGAGCCCCTCAGTAACACGGCAGGTAATCTGTGATGACTGTGTGTAGGACAGTGCTTACACACATGTGCTCCTGCAATTGCCTCTGCTCCAGTACGCGACAGTTGCTTACTCGATGTTGTGGCGACGGGAGTCACTGTTTGCCCCGTTTGATGTTTTGCCTCTGACAATCGGGCGTGTACCTACCGATGTACCTGGAAACCTACACACACAGCACCGACAGATGCTGATGGGTGCATCTACTGTTCAGGTGTTGACATTTCCGTGTTCCCATGGCTGTTGCATGTACAATGTTTGAGGGCTGCCTATGTAGAATTCCACAGTGGGCCACCTATACATCACAATTTACAGGTAGTCATGTTTGTGTGCCATCCATGTTACTGTGTGTGCAGGTGGGGAGGGGTGTCCGTCCGTGGGAGCCTACACTGTCAAGGTATGTGCTATACATTCCCTCTTTGCCAAGGCATAGGCATATTGGGCATGCCTCCGTCTGCCTACTGGGGCTGGCACAGTGTGTCCGTGGTCTGGATTCCTCTGTGCCTGTGTTGGCCTTGGCACTTGCAGTGGGCTGTGAGGCCCTCCCCCATTTTGACCCTGCTGTAGCTATTTCCGCAGGATCATATTATGTAGCATGGCACATACTATGAAGATGTGGGCACATGTGCCTGGAGAGTACTGCAAGGCTCCACCAGATGTGTCCAAGCACCGGAACTGTGATTTCAGTATCCTGAACACACGCTCTATGATGATTCTGGTTTGTGCGTGTGCCTCATTATGGCGTTCTTGCATTGGTGTGTGTGCATTTCTGATGGGGGTCATCATCCACAGCTCCAGTGCATAGCCAGCATCCCCCACAAGGTGACCTTGTGTGATGTCCCCCCCCTGACAAATACCTGATACAGTTGTGAGGCATAAATCCAAAAACAAGAGCAGTTGAGTTGAAATACCTTTATAACAAACGACAAACAGTTGTGAGGCATGCCAGATATGGGAGTCGTGGTAGCTTCCAGGGCTGCCAGCACACACATCCATGATAATGCCCTGGGCATTGCACATGACCTGGCAATTGATGGAGTGGAATCCCTTGCGGTTTATGTAGCACCTACCATACTCACTGGGTGGTGGCTTAATTTGTATGTGCGTGCAGTCTATCGCACCCAGTACCTCCGGGTAGTTTGCCACACGGTGGAAGTGATGCATATTGCTGACCAGCTCCTCCTGAGTTTGGGGGAAGTTTATATGCTCATTGGCATGTGGTAACATGCCATCCAGGAACTGGTGTAGTACCCTGGATGCCGATGCCTGTGAGATCCCCATTATATCTCCAGTTGGCCTTTGAAAGGTACCTGTGGCTAGAATTCGCAAGCTTACACATACCTTCGTGTCCACTGGGATGGGTTCCCCTCTGTTTTTTCTGGTTCTCAGGCGTGACCGGCACAGCTCTACTATTTGCTGTAAGATGTCCCTGTCCACCCTGTAACGCTCTACTATCTCCAGATCATGTAGCCCCTGGTAGGTTACCCTTGGTCTGAACACTCTTCTCCTCCTCCAATGCCTACGGTGGTTGTTGGCATCATCCTCCATAACACCGTCGGTCTGTAACACATGCTGATGAATCACAGCTATGGCAGCTCCCAACATGTACATTTTAAAAGTTCCCCGTCTGTTTACACCTATGGTGCGGTGTTTGGGAATACACAGGTGTGTGTTGGGTGCTTTCACACTTTATACTGTTTTGCTGTGAACACTGATGATGTCATAGGGTGTGTATGTACGATCGTGGCTACAGGGTATCTTCTGTGTTTTATTTACGAAACCACTATTGTGCTGCCTTTGGTGTTGCATTACATTTGGATGCCGTGAATTACCTCCTGCCCTTCCGTTTACATTTGTGCACATTACACCTACCATCTGCTGGCATGCATCCAGCTGCCTGCTTTCATTTGTACTTTCCTAGACCTGGCTTATCTTGCATAATGTGTGCTATTGCCGATCTACCATGGGTTTGCTTTGCTCTGCTATGACAGTTCTCCTATCTTTGCATTCCAGGTCCTCCCCACCTTTCTTTGCAATCCTATGCCTCCCCTATCCTGTTTTGCAGGTTTCTGCATGCAGGCTTGTCTACTGCCGTTGACTGGCCGCCATGAGTTGATTGGTGTTAATTGCTCATTAGTACGCCAATTACCCTGCTTCGGCATTTCCTTCTTTTCTTCCCCTAACCTTCCTGTTTGTGCTATTGTTCGCAGTGCGTGCATCCGCTTACCGGGTTTTGGGCACGAGTTCATCCCCTTACACGTGCGCTTTCGGGCACCATGTGTGCTCTCAGCTAAACGGCTCTATACCCTCCACCCCACCCCTGTCCTTCAGCTTTGCTTAGTAACGGCCAGGCCAGATTTGCATTGCTCCAATGTGCTTACTGATACGGTGGCACACCCCTCTGCTGATGTCATATATCACCTTTGATACACTCCTCGGTGTTATAGCACTGCACCGTCAGGTACATCCTTAATCCAGTGGGACGTTTGCGATTCAGTATTACCTGCCTCATTTGCATGGCATTGACTACTAATTCATAGTTACAGCACCGAACACTGTCGCGGGCCCCTGGCAACCATTGCGCCTTGCTTGTGGTGTGCCATGCCTACCATTGCATATTATGGTGCAATCTTAATTTGTCTTTCATTGCGATTTTCTGCCATTTTTATATATTTCCTTTGTATTCCTGTTTGCACACACATGCCCTGCGGTTGTACTGTGCGTTACTGTAGACATGACATTAAATGTTGTTTTTTAGGTGTGATTGGCTCTTATGTACATTGGATGTTAGTGCCTTATATACAAATATTCCACACCAAGCTGGTTTAGATGCATTAGCTTATTGGCTAGAAGTTTCCAACTTATATAGTTTGGACTTTAATTCCTTCTTGGTTGGTCTAGCACAACACGTCCTGACCAGTAATGTCTTCTATTATAAAGAGCAATGCTTCTGGCAAACTAAAGGGACTGCTATGGGGGCTTCTTTTGCCCCCATATATGCTGATCTCTTTATGGCCTATGTTGAGAAATGCATTATATATGACAAGGAAAGGAACTATTTCTTAGCTCAGATTGACATATGGAGACGTTACCTGGATGACGTTTGGCTAGTTTGGAGGGGTGATGATTGCTCACTATTTGAATTTGTTACTTATTTGAACAATAATGTATGAGGGTTACAATTCACTGCAAATTATGACATCAACACTATTACGTTCTTGGATGTCATAATTAAGAGATCATCTGATCACACTTTGTGCACAGAAGTCTATAGGAAATTCCCCCAATATAATTCCATTCTACATGCTTCAAGTTATCATCCACCTCATATAGCACGCAACATTCCAAAGTCCCAATTTATACATGCTAAACGCATTTGTTCTGATAGTACTACCTTTGGTAAGCACAAAGCAGATTTGACTAATAGATTCAAGCTTCAGGGTTACAAGACTGGTGACATTTCAGTGGCCAGTCATCAAGTCAGTTCCATGGAGAGATCGGATCTCCTTATATACAGGGAACATACCAACAGACCTTCCCAACCCATCAGATTCACAACCACGTATGCCAGGAATTCTAATCGTCTTACCCAAAGTGTACGTAGACATTGGAACATACTTCAATGTGACTCTGACATTGCGAACATCATTCCGGATAGTTGTTTATTTTCTTATAGGAAAGGAAAAAATTTAAATTCTTTTTTTAATCATTATAAACACAGGGACACTGGGACCAATGAACTTGTACAAATATTATCAGGTGAGCCTCTATATGGGTGCTTCCCTTGTGGACATTGTACCAATTGCCAATACATTGATAAATCCAAACATTTTTCTAGTCGTAATTGTCCCAGAGTGTTTGACTTGAACTTTTTTGCTAATTGTTCAAGTGATTGGATTATTTATTTGGCCACATGCAACTGTGGCTCCTTTTATGTGGGACAGACATCATGACCTCTCAAAATACGCATTTCTGAACACATTAGTAATATTAAACAAAAAAGAACACAGAATGCTCTCTACAAACATCAATTAGTTCATTCTACAGCCAAGTTTATGTTAATTATTATTGATATTATACATGGGAATCATGCTAACAAAACAGGATGGCATTCTATATTAAATGCTAAAGAAAAGAAATGGATCATCAGACTGGGAGGGTTATTCCCCCCTGGTCTTAATGAACATCTTTAAGCCTTGACCAATAGACTGCTTGCATACTAGATATAAACATCTGTGTATTTTTTGATTTTTGTACACTGAGGAAGGCTGTGTTTTTCCAGCCGAAACCGGTCTGTATTTTGCTGTTTATATGTTTATTTAAATACAGCTTTCATGTCTCTAGTCACTGTTTGCTGGCTTTTTTTGTTCCTGGTTCATTTTGTTTTCTGAGCCGCGCAATTGCCTATGCGCAGGGGGTTCGTTTACTGTGTTACATCTTTTATTGTGCAATTGGCTGTGTATTTGGCCATTGGCATATGTTAACTTTGTAATACATGTGTCTGGTCCGCTTCCATAACTCCGATGTTCTGTTTGGGAAAATGTAAACCATGTTTTTTGGTTTACATTTCCATGGGCTTGCGCTACGCCTGCACCACTTTGTGAATTGTTATATGCCTTCATTAGCATGGTGCGACACTGCGCATGGGGTGATTTGCATACCTATGTTGAGGGCTGTGTAGCTCTGGCGTACGCCGGTAGTGCACGTCTGATTGGTTCATACCTGAATCGCTCGGCAGATATATTTGGCGTTACACCGCCTACGCTACACCTGCGTCTGGTGCAAGCTTCATGAATCCGGGGGAGTGTGTTGTTTTCAAGACTAGATGGAAGTGGGAGGGGTGAGTGCAGTGGTCCTTGATTAGTGACAGAACTGACTGGATAAAATGAGTGCTGAACTGAGTCTCCATGATCTCTTTGTTGTTTGAAGTAGAAGGACTTAGTGTAATGGCATGGCCAGAGTGTAACATCTTATTTAGAGAAGACCAAAACAGTGTGGGGTTCTTTTGGAGCTTTTGTTGGAGATTACTGTAGAATGCTTTCTTGACATATTTAAAAATGATCTTGGCATAGACTCTAAGATATATAAAATCTTGTTAGGCATGTTGTGTTTTATTCTTATACCATTCTTTCCATGCTGTATCTCTTTGCAGCATGAACTGTTTGATCTCTTATGTCATCCATTGTGCTTTGTTAGTTTTTACCTTTCTTGTCCTAAATGGTTCTAAACCATTTGGTATTTTCAGAAAGGTATAACTGAAGTGAGTATCTGCTTCATCTAGGGACATTATTCTTAATACATTCCAGTTGTAGTGGGACAAGGCTGTAATAAATGTGCATTTCTAAAATTTGGTTAAATTGCATACTTATTTATGTTATTTGCTTGGGTGAACCATGTTGTTTCCTTATACAGGTTGGGAGGTGGTCCCATACAGTATCTGGTAAGCAACCAGACAATTTTATATTATGGGGTTTGTTTGCCAATATCCCTTTCAGTGTGGCCTGCTTGTTAGTGCATTTGTTGATTCTGGTGGTGGATATTATTAGTTAGGTGAAGCCAAATAAGTGACTAGATTCCTTGGGGTTGCTGCTGGTTTTGGATTACCAGTCTATATTTAGGTCACATAAGTTGAAGGTTTCCTGGGGAATGTTGTCAGATATGCAGTGTGGGATAATTTTGCCTGTGGTAATGTTTTTCCTGGAGGGATGTTTACTTCTGAGATACATATATATTTCTTTTGGTCGATTTTGAGGCATGTAATCAGAAGGTGAGCCTTTTTAAATTCTGGGATATTTAGATGGGCTGGAGTTTTTCTAAGTTGTTTTATAAATAGCAATACTACTTGCTCTTTTAAGGTTTCTATCTGTTCTGAATGGGGTGAACCTGGGGAAGAATTTTATTGTCAATTATTTCTTGTTTTAGCCAGGTTTCAGTGGCAATTAGAATGTTGGGGGAATAAACAGTTTTTGAGTCAGAAGACATAGTAATACATAGATAAAAGAGGGTGTTTGGGGGAATCAGACTATTCACTACATTTTTGTATGACAAAATTTTTAATCAGCACATGTAAAAGGGATTTTCTGTTTGTCTTGTTTCATTTGCATTGTGATATTTAGCGTTTTTTTCCTTTCC
>NC_056741.1:1764631998-1764816998 GCF_019279795.1 Protopterus annectens | reverse complement strand
GAAAACTGGAATACTCTCTTGTAGGAGAAAACAACAGCTAGGCATTAACATAGCACATGTGGCTGATAACACTCTACAGTGAAAAGTGTCAGGATTTGAACTATACCCCTAGCATCACAAGCTACAGAAGGTTTGCTGAAACATAAGCGCCTCTTAAGATTTATTTTACAACTGTAACACAGCACATTTGAATGGCTGACCTCAGCATTGTGTATTACATGCATGTGCTCTAAAAAGGGGTCAGAGAGCACAAACACAGTATATAGCTATACATCATATATGTTTTTGCAGCCTGTTCTGTACAGTAAGAGGAAGAAACACACACTCACAGAAGACATTCAGTTTTGCTGTTGACTCACATAATCTACAAGAAGTGTATTATGCACATGCACCACAAAAGAAGTCTGACTTCATGTGAGCCAGACTGCAGGTTTGAAGGGATGACATCAGCCATACCTTGCAAAGGAGATGTGTGTACAAAACTCACTTCTTCAGACATGTATGATTGTAAGTGTTGCCGTTACAAATGTGTGGAAGATACTCCTGTAGCCCTCTACATTCACTCACAGAAATGAAGCCATGAGGTTGTTACTGCTGTATTTGAACTCCCTATCTTCACAATGTATAGGAAGGTGTATGATATGCAGAAGCCACAGGAAACTTAGGACTTTAAGAGTGTGAGAGTGCCTTTTGGACAGGCTTACCACATCCGTGTGTCACATACAATACATGCTGGACAGAAGGAAAATGGGATGTGGGACACATGTGGCCCATGTAAACATTTCTGAGCAGTGGCAGTCAACAAAAGCGTAGCTGTTGCATGAGTATTCTGGTGATGCTGTGGTTCATCCATCATACATAAGTTGACTGCTGTTAGATTAGAACTCCCTACTTATCTAGTCACATAATCTAGGGATGCAGTACCTAACACAGACACCACCAGATAAGTCTGACTTCAACACTGTGTGGCTGCACTTTATAGAGGATGACATCATTGTTGTATTGCAGAGAGCATGTTGTTTGGAGGAGGGTGTGACAGTGAAGTGGCCTTACCTTCCAGTGAAAATTGTCCTCTATGTTGCTAGTTGAGTGAGGACAACAGTATATAGGGTCATGTTTATCTGACTGTACACCAAACCCCTTATACATACAGTGATGTCTGATTCCCATAATGTGAAGTGAAAGTGCACTTTATAGAGGATGGCATCATCATGTTGCAGAGAAGATGATGTTGAGAGATGGTTGTGACAGTGAAGTGGACTAACTTCCAGTGTAAAAAGTCCACTAGAATGTTAGTTGAGTGAGGGCAACATTATATAGGGACATGCCTGACTCTGCTCTCAACCCACATACACACACACACACACACACACACACACACACACACACACACACACACACACACACACACACACACACACACACACACACACTCACACACAAGCTGTGTGTTGGGAGATTAGAACCCCCTGCCTCTCTAGTTACATAATCTAGAGAACACAATAGGCAATGCAAGCACCACCTCAGAAGTTTGACTAATACAGTGTGAGAGTGCATTTTAAAGAATATAACATCATTGATGTGTTGCAGAGATGATGGTGTTAGGATAAGGTGTAATAGTGAAGTAGAATCAGCTTCCATTGTAAAAGTTTTTCCAGACTGCTCATTAAGTGACCAGCACTACAGAGGGTCATGCTTACATGCTTACACCCAGCCCCCTGATACATACACGAGATGAGTGCTGTAAAATTAGAACCCCATATATATCTATTTACACAATCTAGAGGATACAGTATTTAATGCAAGCACCACTGCAGAAGCCTGACTTCCACAGTAGGCTTAAAAAGGCCCTTGTGGTCATTAGAATAGTAAACACCTATGAAGCTATAAGAATGCACTTTATAGAGTATGGCATCATAGGTTCATAGGTGGCTACTGGGCTATTGACCTAAAGGTCTTTATAAGCTTAGCCGTGTGTACCCAATATAATACTAGAGAAACCCAATATAAAGGATCTTGCCTAAACTCACGTTCTTAGTTAACAATGACTGCCCATATCTAGGAGGGCCATAGGTGAAAACCCTGGCATGAATTTATGGTTTCCCCTCCAATCATCCAACCTACACTTAAACAAGGTCATAGTGGGGCTTTGATTGTTGTGAACTGGTAACCTATTCCAGAGGAGTGCAACTTGTGAAAGACATCTTTGCTTCTCCAATAGGTCCTATTTATGTCACAGGCCAGGTTATGGTCCCTGGAGTGGGTGACTTTTGTCCCATTTGACTTTCCAGATGTGCAGCATTTTCATTAGGTTTGGATATGAGATTGCTCTCTAGGTCAGGTACAAGTCTCCTCTAAGTAGTCTGTATGCTACTGAGTACAGTGATAATGACTTCAGTCTGTCAATGTATGGCATGTGCTGGAGACCCTGCATTTTCTTGGTTAGAAATCTTTGAGGTCTCTCAAGCTGCTGCAGGCGGTGGTAAGGTACATACCAAAGGGAGCATTGTACTCAATTATTGGCCTGATGAGGGTCAAGTACAGGGGTGTTATTACCTCTTTCTCCCTTGAGGCAATGCCTTTGCTAATGAGGTGTGCAATATAGAATGCCTTCTTTCAAAGTTTAGGCTACAGTCAACATGCATTCCCAAGTCTCTCACTACTGACTTATTACTTAGGGTATTATTATTCATATGATAGTCTGCAAGGACACTGTTTTTACCGAAGGGGATGATAATGCATTATTTTCTGCAATGAGTTTGAGTCCATGGCTTTTGCACCAGTCATTGGTTTGTGTAAGTACCTCTTGAAGTATATTGATATTTGCAGAGTCAATGATTACACTTAATTTGCAGTCATCAGCAAATTTAGTCAGCTACAGCCCCTCTGTTTTGCGCTGAACTTCTGAGAAGTATATTCTAAACAATAGGGGGTCCAGTACTGACCCCCGTGGAACCCCATTGGTGACAGGTCTGCTGGTTGAGGTAAAGTCCCCAACTTTGACTGAGTGTGATCTGTCGGTGAGCCAGTTAGCAGCCCACCCGATGACATAAGGGTTGGTATTCAACTATGAGAGTTTATCAATGATGCCTGAATGTGGGATTGTGTTGAAGGCCTTGGCTAAGTCAAGGTAGGCTGTATGCACAAATTTGCCTCTGTTTATTACTCTGGTCACATTTTCAAAGAAGCTCACCAGGTTTAACAGGCATGACCTGCTTTTGACAAAACCAAACTTTGTCAGATAAAAGGTTTGGAAATCACCTATATCGTTATTTATAAGGTCCATGATGATTCATTCCATGCCTTACAGATAAGGCTGCTTAAGCTTATGGGTCTGTAGTTCCCAGGGTCTGTTGCTGTACCCCATTTATGAAGGGGGATGGCAGTTGCTGTTTTCCATTCATCAGGGACTAAACCAGTACTCAGGCTATGGTTGAAGAGGTACCTAATGGAATTGCTAACTCATGTTTTAGACCATTTAAAACACAATCTGAGATGCCATCTGGTCCCACGCAGACTGTGTTTTTGGCCTTGAAGAGAGCATTAATGACTTGCTCTCTGAAGATGCAAGTTGGAGGAAATGTAGTGGAGATGCTTTGTGGAATGTTTGCAGGGGACAGGTTAGTTATTTTTACAGGATCAGTGTGTAATGCCATCCACATTTAGTTCAGCACACATCTGGGTCCTACCTTTTAGGTTACTGATATCACTGAAGAATGCCTTATAGTTATCCTTAGCTATGGTTGCTAATTTTTTTCGAAGTTGCCCTTAGAGGATTTTACAAGTTGTCTTATCTGTTTGTTCAAGCAGAGAAGGATGTTCTTCCAGTGCTGGAACATCTCTTTTTTATTCCTAGACAGTAAATTCTTCCTCTTGTTGTTTAACTTAATAATGCTAGATGTCCACCAGGGAGGCTTGTTTTCTTCTTGAGGATCTTGGTTTGATCCTATAAGGAACAGCTGTGTTAATACATTTGTGTAAGTGTTTATACAGGGCATTTGTGTATACCTTAGTATAGCTGTCAATGCCATCTGTGGGAACAGGATCTTGGAAATTATTTATGCCATCCTTTAGGAGAGTATAATTAGCTTTGGTGAATTTTTTAGCCTAATTTCAGGTGTTTATAGCTACTTCAAATGTGACTGATTTATGATCAGATTTAACCAGTGAGGTCCCTATACTTGTGGTGGTGTAATGGTCACCCATGTTGGTGAGGACCAAGTCGGGAATATTTGATCCTCTTATGGGGTTGTATACACGTCTATATTATAAGTTCGAAGTCTGAAAATGTAGAATCTCATATGATCGACATCATATGAAAGAAGTTTTCAAACATCGAATGTTTCAACGGAGATCGCTGTAGTGAATATTTCCCTTCACTTCAATGTACTGCAATCTCAGAGTTGGTATTTTAAGTAGTGGGGGGTTTGGGGGTGTAAGGGGTTTTGCCCCCTGCATAGAGCATTCAGGTAGGTTTTTTTATTTTTAGTTTGTTTATATTTTATGTTTGATGTTTGAAATCTTTGCTCGTATGGAGTCGATCATATGAGATTCAAAGTTTTCAGACTTCGAACATATAATATAGATCCATTGTATACTATTTGTTCCAGGCTACTAGTGTTAACAAAGTCCAGAAACCTTTGAGTGAGCTTGTTGGAAATCATTTCCCAGTCAATGGAGAGATAAAATCGCCCATGACTAGAGTGTTTGGTTGTAATTTGATTGACTCAAGTAGGTCAAAATAAACAGTGTGGGTATTTTGGTTCATTGAAGAGGGCCTATAGCTAATGATGGCTTGAAGGGGGGGGGGGGGTCTTACCCGCAGTTAGTTGAACTTGGAGTAATTCCATGGAGTTTTCCTGTCTACCCAGTCTAGAAGTACAGTATATTGATCTTTGATGAAAACAGATACTTCCCCTCCTTTGGTTTTCACACTTTCATTTTGTAGTCTGAAAGTGTGGAAGTCATTGTAGCCTTGCAAGGCCAGAGTACTCTCTGCCGCTCTGAACCAAGTTTCTGTGACTGCACAGACATCAGCATCTTCCAGGGAGAGGAGTGCTTCTAGAGAGTGCAGTTTCTGATTTAAACTCCTAGCATTTAGCAGCATAACCTTTAATTTATTTGTGAGTGATACTTTCACATCAGAAAGTTTGTTCTTGAGACTTTTCCTAAAAAAGGCACTATTGGGGATGCAAGTGCCTTAGCCAGTAACTGAAAGCCTAGAGGTGACAGGGGAAGACTGTCTCTGGCAAAGCAGCATGGTCTATCAACTATGTCATCCCAGGCTGACAGGAACTGGATCCTGTTAGAATGACAATAGAAACTAAGTCAATTATTGAAGTCAATCATTTTTTGTTTTTATTGTGGTACCATCCTAGATGAGGGTAGAATGCTGCTCAAGTCTAGGGACATACCTCCCTGAGACACATATTCATAGAATTAAATCATGCATCTCTTCATATAGTACAGCAACATGAACTATGATGGAATCATAACAGCGCTTGTTGTTGAGAGTCTTGACTGTATGTGTGATCTGACAGATCCTGGCATGGGATAAACAGCTGTCTGTTACCTTCTCCTTGTCCAGCCCGGTGAGTGGGACATCTCTGTGTCTCACAATGGAGTCACCTATTAGTAAACAAATTAGTTTAGATGTCCTTTGCCTTACAGGCTTATTTGGTGAGACACAGGTGCTTGTGTTTTTATGTGTGTTGAGTGCTGTAGGTGCTGTATTAAGTATAGCATGTTTGTGTTTGGAAGGTCTCTGGTATATAGGTAGGTTTCTGGTGAGTACCTCCGCATATGATGGTTTATGTTTTGAGTGCATGGTTTTTATAGGAGGTGTAGTATATAAGCTGACAACCTGTTCAGTGTTACTGTCTTGTGCCCAAGAGAGCAAGGATTCCAGATTTTTAGTGCTGATGCATCTCTCACAAATTGTATTTGGGTGAATTAGGAGTAGAGGGTTGTCAGTGTACAAGAGGCTGTTGCTACCCTGCATCAA
Organism: Protopterus annectens; assembly: GCF_019279795.1. Classification (NCBI taxonomy): domain Eukaryota; kingdom Metazoa; phylum Chordata; order Ceratodontiformes; family Protopteridae; genus Protopterus; species Protopterus annectens. Next base: position 1,764,810,994 of record NC_056741.1, on the reverse strand, counting down.
AAAGCCCATATAAACCAGGCTGGTAGCAGAAATGGAGGGAAACTGACCACCCATAATGCTAGGTTAAATGTGAAGCAGAATCACCTTCTGGTGTAAAAGTTTCTCCAGACAGTAAAGCCAGCAGTACATAGGGCCATGATTACCTAATTCTATATCCAACCCCTCACACACACACACACACACACACACACACACACACACACACACACACACACTGGCTGCTATGAGAATAGAAAATCCTACCTATCTAGTTACACAGTCTAGAAGACATAGTACTTATTGCATCATCTCTACAGTGAGAAAGTGCATTGTACATAGGATTAGCTTCTCACTGTGTGTCAGAGAAGACATATATTGTTGTTGAACTTTTTGGGCAAAGCTGTGTTTGTTGATATGAAGGAGTAAGTGCAATCTGATTAATCAATACTAAACAGAGGCTGCTGATGTACGTCAGCTATGTTCTCATTAATGTGTACTGCAGAAGTACGAGTGACATGCACCTGTTTTACATGATGTTGTGTAAATGACAAACACACACACACACACACACACACACACACACACACACACACACACACACACATGCGTGCATGTGCTCGTGCACAAGATGGGCAATGAAGCATTCATGGCTCATCAGTTTAGGATGATGGAATGCAAATAATGAATTCTACTGTCATTAGCAATGTTATCTGCTCATGCATGGACAATGTGCAGTGTCAATAAAATCAGGAATGTAAAAGTACAGAGAAAAGACTATCCTAAATACACTGACTGGCCAAATTGTGTTATTAATGCCTACATAAAAAAAATCTTATACCTGCTGTATTTCAGCCATGCTTCAAGGCAAAACACAAGTCAACTGTCTGTACAATTTTCTACTCATGACAATGATGATATGCAGTCTGAAATATTCATTATGAATCAGCACATATCCAAAATATGTGTGTAGGGCAGGATGTGTTTAAATGTGGGCAATTTGCTTCCTTATGGTAAGCAAAATCATATAAGGTAAGAAGTTCATTCAACAGCATATCAAATATGCTATACTATAATGTGATGAGATAGATGGGGTGTTGAGAAAGATACAGATAGAGAGAAGCACAAATGTTTGCATTATGTGACATTTCTTAACAAATCTATGATTTGTTGTTATTAGGTAAATGTGTCTGGCTGTGTATTATGGCATGATCAATAAAGGGTTGGATAAGGTATAGGAGTAAAAATAAGCAATGCATTGTCAGGCATCTGGATGAAAGTATTGTTGGAAATTGGAAACAAGATGAGGCCATGAGTAGGTTAGTGTGTTAATAACAGATGTAGTTCACACTTAGGACATTATTATTAGCACTGACAAAAGACGCATTATTGTAGGTCAAACACCAGGATGCAAACATTTGGCAGTATATACAAACATTTTTCAGACAGGTTGACTACCTCAGTTTGACTACCTCAGCTCACCACATAGAAGACTATAATTTTGTAATGTTGCATCAGACATTTAGCATCAGGTAGTGTTCTTGCTCAGTATTTAGTGACAGGTAATACTCTTGCTTGGTATTTAGCATTAGGTAGTACTCTTGCTTGTTATTTAACATGGGTCTATATTAGAACATCAAGGTGTTAAAACATTGAATGTTCTAATACCGACCCCTATTCAGCGAACACTTGAAATAGCGAAGCTGCAGAACACCGAATATTTTCCTAGGGAAAGTATTCAGTGGGCCGTTTCTGCAGCTTCTCTATTTCCCCAACTGTGGTGTGAAGGTGAAGGACCGGGTTAAGGTAAGTGTGCAAACGCACCGAGGTAAGGTGAGTGTGTGATAGTTAAGGGCCTTAGGGATATGGAATGGGTAAGGTGAATGTGCGATAGTTAGGGACCTTAGGGTTAGGGAGCGGGTAAGGTGAGTGTGTGATAGTTAGGGACCTTAGGGTTAGGGAGTGGGTAAGGTGAGTGTATGTTAGTTAGGGACCTTAGGGTTAGGGAGCGGGTAAGGTGAGTGTGCGTTAGTTAGGGACCTTAGGGTTAGGGTTGGGTTAAGATAGGTGGAGAGCTAGTAGTGTATGTAGGGTTTAGTGTAGGGTTCTGTGAAATGTGTATGTGTGGATTATGTATTTTGGTGTGTTTGTGCTGTATGTGTGTTTTCTAGAAGCAGCAAATTTTTTCCCTTGGATAAAATTTGCTGTTCTGAGCATTCGAGTATATCACATTTCAAGATTCCAAGGCTGAGCTTATGGTGTTCGATATTTTGGAATTTCGATAATGTGATATAGACCCATTTGCCATTAGGTAGTACTCTTGCTCAATATTTAGTGACAGGTAGTACTCTTGCTCAGTATTTAGTGTCAGGTAGTACTCTAGCTTGGTATTTAGCATCAGGTATATTCATGCTCAGTATTTAGTGCTGCATAGTACTCTTACATGGTATTTAGTGTTAGGTGTTATTCACTTTCAGAATTTAGTGTCAGGTAGTACTCTTGCTTGGTATTTAGCATTAAGTAGTACTCTTGCTCGGTATTTAGTGTTAAGTAGTACTCTTGCTCTGTGCCAGAATTCATGTAAATGCTGAAGCATACAACTGATAAAACAGAAGGGGATACACAGATGCAAATACAACAGCTACACATGACAGACTCTTATAAGAAGAGTCATTAAGAATCTCATCTATTTCTGTACTAGAATCCTGGGCAATATATCATACTAAATGGATAGACCTGATAATTATCTCAACACACCAGCAAGGAAACCCTATTTAACATCGCTAAAAATCACACAATTGAAGGGACAGTGGTAACTAATTCAAGCAAGGGAATATGTAGGTTTTAGCTTTTAGCCAAATAATGACAAAATGAAAATGCCATAAGAAGAACTTTATATCTATCAGCCTGAGAAATAGTCAGTAGTAAAAATGGTTGAGATAGAAGGGATAGAGAGAGAGAGATAGATGGAGAGAGTCATACTAAGTGTTGGTTTTATGTGACATTTCTGGACGTCTTCATGGTGGTTCCTCATTGTTGCTGTGTCATGCATGACCATGAAGTGCTTACTATGGGGATAAAGAAGGTTTAGAAGAGGAATAAAATGCTAATGACATAAACACAATAACATTAGATTATTTAGTGTTCCTATTAAGGGATATATGTCTTTTCAAATACTTTATTGCCTCAGTAATCTTAATATGTTTATTAAATGTCATAAACGGCTACAGTTATGTGTGTAATTAAAAATATTATAGAAGTATAGCATGATAGTAATAAATAATGTGACATACATCTGAAATCCAACCCTTGATGCTATTGCCAAGCATCACTCTTCAGACGATTGATGTCAACATTCCAAATCGGAACTTGTTAAATCCAGCAGCCTAAGAACTGAAAGAGTTTCTTTTGCAATGTAGTGGATGTACTCTGCCTTAACTCTGTATTCCTATAGTGCAGTAAGTCTTAACACCTTTGCATAAAGATAACTGGACTAGTGCAACCAATGGCATAAAATCACCAGTTTTTGCTATAGGATGTGAACAGCCATTCAAAATCACTTAGCATTGGAGTGTGAGGCCAAACTCCATGCAAATGCTAAGGACATAAAGTGAAGGCTTTTTTTCTGGGCCACTTCTGGCCATGTGTGTTGTGTGTGATTCTATTTTTTGACCAGATTAAATGTGTGAAGAACAGGTCATATTAATTTATACTTTAAATACATACATATTTCTGATTATAAAGTCTCTACTCCTTTTCTACATGCAGACATGATGGGAGGGTAGTACTCTGTATTAACATTCATCAAATGCAATGCTTTGATATCAGAAATAGAAGAATTCATTTGACTATTGCCATGTAGCTAAATGCTTTGCAAGGTAACTCTATGATGTACCCAATTGAGGTTATCGCCGTTGTTATAGCATTTAACATTGTAGAAATAATATCAATCTTAGATTACTATCTACATTCTACTTCTGGGTATTGAACCCACTTATATAAATTCCACTGTAATCCTTGCCTAATGCAAACAACCAGAGTTATATGAGAAGGCATGCATGCCTGTTGAAGAGTTAAGTTATGCATGCTCAAGAAGCTGTTTAATTATATAATCTCAATAATTATGACAGTCATTAATGATGCATATGTACCCTGTGCCTCTCTGAGGTGATGTATCCTGTCCTGGGGTACCTCCCAGTTTACTGCAATGTCTTCAGCAGCTGCACAGTAGAGAAAAAGAAAAGATGAGATATGACAGTATAATGAATACCAGTCTTTGCTGAATAATCCATGTTATATCATTGACTGGTGATAGGTTATTATACTTACACAACTGCAGGGTGTCAGCAGTTTTAAACTCATCCTCCCATTGCTAAGGAGGTCTTGCTTGTACTGTTTCATGTCACTGGTGTGGTGACAGTATTGCTCCCCAGTGCACAGAATGCCAGTTACACTGGAGACAGCCTTGACTAAACTGTTCCAAGCTTCAGCCTTATACTGAGACCCAGTATAATGCCCCTGCAGTTGCCTACAGCTCTAGAGCTTCTTGAGGAGTGCCACAAATATCCTGGACTCCTCAACACTCCACCTCTGTGCTCTAAATTTAGCACGAGCATTTCCCCTCATCAGCCATGTTTGCAAAAGTCAAGCAAAAACTGTATGTCTGAACTGGTGCCAAATACAGCTCTCACATTTAACAATCAATGCACAAAAACACACAACCATGTCAACTGCATTTGCATAATGGAAAGCACAGAGATGCTTTGTAATACAAACAGGCAGGGATGTCAGCAAAAAGCAATGAAGGTGTGAAACATGGCAGTGGGATTTGGCATGTTTAATGCTCTACCTAGTTACAATTATTCTAATGATCAATACCGAAAGGCTTAATGGCTTGGCTTGGAAGCCTTGGTCTTTGAAAGCCTAAATAGGGTGAGTTGGTGTATACTTTTTGGGACTTACACAGTGTAAAACTTGCTGATGGTTGTACCTTACCACTAAGCCTGTTTGTGCTACTGAAGGCTCCCAAAATTAATTTTTTCACTTTTTCCTTAAGCATGTAAGCTTTTACCACTCCGAAGTGAGCAACTACACAAATGGCAGGAAAAAACATAAAGTGCAAGGTCATTAAGAGTTAAAGATGACAAATAGTTTCAGCACTGCCTTGACACATCATAAATGGTGTTACACCTCATGACTGGTTCAGGTAATTGGGCGCCATTTCTTAAATCTCTGGTATCACACATTATAAATGTTTGTGACATCATGCAATGTAACTGTTGTCACTGGCAATAACTGCACATAATTTTTACACAGCAAAACACTGGAAACAGCAGATCACAAGAAGTATAGGTGACATATTCAGCATTTCTCCCACACATACTTAGTATCTAAGCCATACTGCATATTATGTGACAATACTCCCAGTTGACACCATTATCAAAAGGGTCCATAGTAGGGATTAGAACCCTAAAGCAACTCTGCTAATTCTATAATGGCACTATATTTACAGGCTGTGCTACAGAGACAGCTAGGTAACAAGTGCACTTTATTCATGCAATACAGTTTGGAGTGGTTAAAGCCATGCAATGATGCCAGGATTGTTTGCACTACTGAAGGGAACTGAAATTAAATTTGGCATTTTTTTCCTTCAGCAGTGAGCCCATTTTGTGCTCTGCTCAGCAGTGTGCTATTTCAAATACAAATAAAACATGAATATATGCATCCATTCATTTGAAAATAATTGAAGAAAATGTAAGACAGAAGGGGTATATTTATCAGTGAGCAGAGCGAGTAGACATGACAATGGCACATTCATCCTTTTCACATTCCCATTGACATCTCTTAACTGTGAAAGCTGTCACACGTTATCAGGAGTATCACCAATGTCAGGTAATAGCAAAGGGGACAGACAGCAGATAAAGTAAAATTGTGAACACAACAGGCACAATGAGTACTGACATAACTTCCAATGAAATGAGTATGTGCATCAGGTTTACTACTTGGGAAATCTTTTGATTTACTCCATCATATTTATTACTTTTTACAATATGTCATTGTAATGCTTTATTGTTGTCACAATGGAAAATGTATCACAATTCTACTTATGCATATCCCATGTTGCTATTACTACTAAGAAGAGTTCATTTTCAAAAACAACACATTCGTATAACAAAATGTGTCTCAATATTTATTCTGAACCCCTCTTAGTAATATGCCTATGGATGTATTTGCTCCCTGCATCACCTGTTTCTTTCATTTAGCTCACTGCACTTATACCTTTTGCCAATGACAGTTAGGAAGGCAATTTTCCATGAGTATGGTTCAGAGTGCTGAAGACCATGCATTGCTGCTAAGCCTGTTTGTGCTACAGAAGGCTGCCCAAATTAAATTTGTTTCCTTTTATTTAGGCAAGTGAGTTTTTTTTTGCACCACTCAGCAACGAACAAGCACAAAATGCCAAAAGCAAAAAAATAGTACATGTGAAGGTGGAATGTAAGGAACAGTTAAACCTGACTAATATTGTCAGCAATGCATTGACACATCATAATTTGTGTTACATCTTATGACTGGTTCAGCTAATGGCTATTATTCATAAAGGAGCCATACAGGTTTTCATCAGGCCATTTCTGACACAACACACACCAGACTTGGAAAGGAGACTGTCTTAGTGCAAAGACTGATAGGTTTTGTATGCATAACATATATATTATATATCTTTCCATGTTCCACCTCCTAATAAATATCTGCTATCACACCGTATAATTATTTGTGACATCATGAACAGAAAATGTTGTCATGATAAGAATTACAGTTGTTACAAAAAAAACACTGGTAGCAGCAGCTTACAAGTAGTATAGTTGACATATTCAATTTTTATGACATCTAGTTATGATGTGCAATTCAGATTGCAAAAGATTTGTCAATGTTTGTAGTTGACATCATGAGGTAAAGTATCCCAGACCAACTTTGTTATTCTTCTAAAGTCAATGCCTTTACAGCTTGTGCCACAGAGACAGATAGATATCAGGAGCACCAAAACACATAGCTTGTTTAAAACTGCACAACAGTGCCACAATTGTTTGAGCAAACAAAATTAAATGTTTCACTTGTTTCTTTCAGTGAACCGTGTTTGCACTCTACTGAGCACCACGCAAATGGGAGAGGAAAAAAACATTATAACATAATTAAAAAAGTATGACTTGTAGTTCCATTCATCAACAGTTATACCCTTATGAAATATGCATCATTTTCATGTCTACTTCACATATTACAAGGAGCATGTAGGCTACACATCATCAGCATATCATGTAGTATCAATGGCACAGAAAGGGGACATACAGACAATGACAGGAGGACATGCTTGGTACAATTCGGAGAATTAATCAGGACACAAATTGTTCCACTAAGGATTAGTACATACTGTTATGATGAATTACTCTGAGAGTTTAATACAGTACATTTGGTGGACCTGACCCACCACATTACTGATGTAAATAATTTGCTTTTATAATACTTTACAACTTTCATATGATAAAACATCCCTAGTTACTCCTACTTTTAATAATGTCAACAAGTAACTGTACAACTACATAACTTTTACATCAACTGACATGAACTGTAGATAAGATAAGGGAAATTTAATTTATACTTTAACATTTGCATTTCATAAACAATCTTTTATTATTCTATAGTTATTCTGTATCCAGTTAAAAAAATATCTGCAAGGTGGATTGCAACCCTGAATCATCTGTCCTGCTTCTTTAAACTCATTACATTTACACCTTGCACTACACAGATACTTAATTAAGATGAAGAATTGCTTTACTTATTGCTGTTCAGAAAAAGTGCTTATCAAAGCACACTTCTGCCACTCTAAAATGTGCTAATGATGACATTCCAAATTACATTTCTAAGTTTCTGCCTTGAGCAGTGGAATCTCACTCTCTGTTATGTATCACTACCAGCCCAAAGTGTGCTTTGCCAAAATGCATGCAAATGATAAACCCGATAAAAAATGAAATAGTAGCAAACCTCATGACATAATAATGAAAATGCACAAGTGGGAAGTTTCCTTACTTTGTCTGTCTTACAGCCTGATGTTATGCTCAGGAAATATGACCACCTCACCCAAACAACACACTATCTGAATTTGAACCCTCAAATCAGTGCAGTAACAACACACACTCTTCTGTTTCCTGTCATGCTTTACTACCAACACAGGCTTAGTGTAGAAGTTAAAAGTATTAACATCTTTGCGCAAAGATTTAGTCATGAGTAAGAACTATTTATATGCACACCCTGAACAGACACTGACCTGGTTAACAAAAGGAAAAATAACGCTCCTACTTAAGAGTGAACCTACAAGCTACCCTAAAAATTATAGAGCAGTAACTTGCCTTCTGACGACATATAAACTATAACCTGGAAATGATGCTGACAGAGTTTATAGTCATTTAGAAAAAAACTCAAATGATGGCAATAGTACAAAAGGGCAATAAAAGAAAGTCATATGGAAATAACAATCATTTGTTGTTAAATAAAGTCATAGTGGAGAACTGAAAGAAGGGGAAGAATCTAAGTATGGCATGGATTGACTACAAAAAACATTTGATAGTATACCATATTCATGGATAAAACAGTGCTTAAAAATGTATAAGATATACTTTACACTGATCGACCATGAAACAGTGACAGACCACTTTCCAATTAAGCCATCATAAAGTACAAATTATTATCCCAGGGATAAAAATTCAAAGAGGGCTATTCCAGGGTGACTCTTTGTCACCGCTGCTATTCTGTTTTGCCCTTAACCCATTATGTTGTCTACATAACAGCTGAGATCATGGCTACAATTTGGCTCCTAAAAACAACAAAGTGTAAAGACTTCTCATCTTCTCTTTGGTGATGATTTAAAACTGCATAGCTCATCAGATGAAGAACTGAAAGCACAGCTGCAGGTTGTCAAAACTTTTTCAGGTGATATAAGAATGTCATTTGGTCTTGATAAGTGTGCAAAAGCAACCTTTAAAGCAGGAAAACTGCACCACCAAGAAAACATCAGTTTGGGACAAGAATGTGATGTAAAAGAAATTGAGCAAGAGGGAGTATATAAGTATATGGGAATTGATGAAGGATCAGCAATAACACATGAACAAATGTGAATAAAACTTAGTAAAGAATACTTTAAAAGACTTAAATTAATCTTAAAAACAGAGTTGTCATCTAGGAACAAAATTCAAGCTATAAACCAATTTGCTCTTCCTATACTAACTTACAGTTCTGGAGTGATTGACTGGCCCCAAAAATTGTTGGTGAGCTTATACAGGAAAACAAGAAGGATGGTTCATACTCATCAAATGATTTATAACAATCAGTGCATACTAAGACTATATATTCCCTGTTCTGAAGGAGGGACCTTGAAATTGATTACATATATAGATCTACAATCATGGGATGCACACATATCTGCTGACCTCACAAGACACAAATGTAATGAAAGTTTTGAAACATGAGGAGAACAAATCTAAGATGACTTATCTGCTTTGTCTAGTAGAAGCATATCGGTGTCAAGCAGTAATGGAAATCAAACCAGATGTAGATAAAAATCAGGCAGCAAATGAATGTGCCAAAAACAAAAGAAAGAATATAAGGTGAAGGACCAGATAAGAAGGCAAGAAATGTGGAAAATGCATAAATATAGTTGCAAGTATAGAAAAGTTCTGGAAGAACGTCATGTTGGTCAGGATTGAACACAGAAATGGTTAAGGAGAGGTGAAATCAAACCAAGAGATGAAAGGTAGTGGGCTACGTACACATTGGTTTACAAAGTCCATTGAACATGTGGGAGAAACAGACACATTAAGGTTTTGTGAAACAGAATTGGAAATAGTTGTACACTTTGTTGCTTGTTGCTGGTTGTGACATACTAATGGCAGAAGGACTGTTTACTGAAAGGCATAATAATGTGGCAAGACTGTTGCACTGGAGATTGTGCAAACATTATGGTACTGAAGTGGTTGAAAAACATGAGCCACAAAGCATCGTAGAAAATGATGAAGTCTACATCACATGGGATCACCCACTATCAAGAGTTTAAAAGACAGATGCCAGAAAACTGGATATAGTGACCCAAGAAAAGAAGACAAAAGTAACATGGAACTTTGAAATCGCCACACCGAGTGACTATAGTGTCTTGCATACAGAGAGGCACAAAGTCATAAAATATCAGCATTTGCAGGCAGAAAGGAGAGCAATGTGGAAGAAGGATACCCAGACAGTTCCAATAATAGCAGGAGCAATGGGTCTTATAAAAAAGAATCTACAATCGTATTTAGATATGTTACCAATACATGTAAGACATGACATCAAATATTAAAACAATACTAATTTCATAAACTTTAATTGTACTTTGACTTAGGAATGGTGTCCATTCCTGCCATGGTATTAGAAACCCAAAAGACTTGGAGAAATTAAAAAAAAAAAAAATAGAAATAAAAAAATACACATTTCATAGAGATCTGACTTAGCAGACCATCAAATTACAGGTCCAACAAAAGAAAGCACAGAATAGTTTCTTTTCTCACTTGCCTGATCATTTCTAGGTCAATGTGATATTGACAACATACTTAGGCTAGCAATAGATCTCACAATATTAAAGCAAAATTGGCAACACTGCAGCTCTTTCTTCTTTTTATTTTCTGAGTGTCTTCACCTTCTCTCACCTTAACTCACACAAATGCAATTGCATGTGCATTTCTTTGCCTGTGTTTCAATGTGTAATATAGCCGATTAGCATTGTAGAACAGATTTTAATCAGAGGATGAAGTGTGTGCTATTATTAAAAGAATATCAATGTTATTAAAGTTGCTTTCATAGCTCACTCAAGGTGCTTCCACACTTTTTCTTAAGTCTCATCTTCATGACAGAACCACTTCAGAGAGAAAACTCTCTGGAGTATTGTTTGTTGCTGCAGTCAGAGTAATCATTCACATTTGCAAGCCATTAGCTGCTAACAGTTGTCAATGTTCCTCCTTGCAGTCCTAGGGCATGTGCAGTCAATTGTGCAGCTCCTTACATGATGTTTACCTCCTAAACACCAAGTGAAAATATTTGTATTCAGGAATGCTAATGATTTAACACCTCATTTGCATCTGCACTGTGGTTAGAGGGCTGAATCTACATTATGTAAAGGTATTTGTGTAGCCATGGAACCTGTATTGGGGAGACTGGATCCAGAGAGCTCAGGATTGGAATTTACTTTGAGGACATTTTTCTACATTCTAAACTGATGTCTCACAAAGGTATGTAGGTGTTTTATAAAAATGTTTTTTGTTTAACATTAAGGATGGATTGAAATAGCCCATATAACCATTGGTTTGTGTATTTGCATTCTTTCTTATCTACTGTTGGTATAACCCATGTATAGCAGTTATTTCTCTGTAATACAACTTTTGGAGTGGAAGGTACCTGACATTATGACGTACAATTTTGTTTACTGTGAAACTGACCAGTTATTCCAAAAGATTGTAGTATGAATTCTTAGTAAGGTCAGGGTGTTTTGCATGTGTATCCAAAACTGTATATAGCTTGTGATATCTACCTGCCCACCCTCCCCACGAGTGGAGGTTGCACTGATGACAGTGTTCTCCATTTATATTTGTTGTTTGTGGATTAATCTTGTTAATACTTCAAAACATTACATGATTACACAACTGCTATCCTTCTTGTATACTTGTACAATTGTTTTTCATTTTATTGTGGGGGGGGGTGATGTCTTAACTTGTGGGTACTCATAGGCAGCCTTACTTATTCAGTTTGTTGTGCATGATGGATGCTTTATTTTTCTCTTTGCTGTTTCTAGTTATAGAGGGTTAGGGTGTGAAAGACATCTGCACTCCATATGCCTCCAGTGACACAGAGAATAAAGTTAGCATTTATACAGCATATCAAGACAGATGATTCGTGTTATTCATAGTCATTTTATATTTTATTCACCTACGTCTGCCAGCAACATCTGCAGCTGGTACTTCTACCTGTGACTCCTCATCTGTATCTACTGGACCTGCTGACTCTGGCTGTCATCCTTGACACTGTGATCCTGTGCCTTGCTGTCTTTGTTATTGTGTTGTGCAACATGGCAAAGACTGCGTGATTACTTCAGCAGATATCATTTGGTTGTACTGTAGGGCACCTCCTGACAAGCCAAAATGACATTCTATGAACATTTCAGCAAGTCAAAATTACATTCTAAGCTATACCTAGTTTAATTGCAGCTATCATTGTATCCTCAATGGAGTTGCATGGGTTTCTCATGGGTGTCATGAGCCAAGGTTCCAGGACATAATTTGCAGTTCCCCCCTAGATGCCTTTGTGGAGAGTCACCCCTAGTAAATCCTTGTGTACAGTTGAATAGTGTACCATATGTGTGACAACGAAAAGTGCCTGGTTTACTTGCACATCCTTCTATCAGTCCATCCATCCACAACACCTTTTCCCATTTTTGCACATATGGTAGGGATGTCACTTCAACAGTGCCAATCATCTACAGCCAAGGTTTACACCACCGGGTGGCTAGCCCTGCCATGGTAGCTTATCCACACAACACAACACACTCACACACACACACACACACACACATACACACACACACACACACACACACACACACACACACACACACACACACACACACACACACACACACCTAGGGTCAATTTAGAGTGTCCAATCCACCTACTGCATGTCTTTGGAATGTGGGAGAAAACTGGACCACCCTTAAGAAAACCACAAAAAACACGGGGAGGACACACAGAAGGCACTCCAGCTGAGAATTGAACCAAGAAACCTTTTTGCTGTGAGGCAACAACACTATCTGCTGGACCACTGTGCACTCTAATTTCCCTGGTTTACCTGCACATATATTATACAATATCCCTGGGCCATTACCAACAACCTGACAGTTTATTAATGAATGCCCTTCCTTGGTCCTCTGTGAGTCTCTAGAAGGTAACTATAGCTAGTATACATATAATGCTACATCTACCTTGTTTTCAACTGGAAGGGTTTCTCTACAATTTCTTGTGGGTCTGTGATAAGGATGATTGAGGTTGCATAGTTTCTCTAGTGTTCCTCTGTCCACCCTGCACATGTCTAATATTTCAACATTCTTCTCCTTGGCTGGGGTCTGTCAGCAACAGTAGCATAGATTTCAGCCTGCTGCACATACACATGCAGGACAGCAGCAACAACTCCTAACATTGTTTTTATTTTTTTCTTCTAAGTGTGATGGTAACTGTATTCCAGTAGGTTATGGGGTTCATGACAAAAGGCTTCATTAAGGTTACATGATTGCTTTACATCTTCCTGAATACCTCCATCTTCTTGGATTGGTTAATTAGCATGCAATTCAGGTAGTTATGCTTTCATTAACATACTCTGCCATTTACCTTTACCTTACTTTGTGTAAAACCATTTAACGAATACAAAATAGCAGGTTATCATGTGTACATCACGGTGCAACATGTAGCCATCCATGAATATGGCCCAAAGACTTCTTCAAAACAGATTATTTGAAAAAATATAGTTGAGTCACATGACATTCACAACCTCATAAAATACAGACATCTAAAACTTTTCTTGTATGTTTAAAAAAATCACCTATCTAAAATAAAAATTTAAATCAGTGCACAAGGAGCACAAATATATAACCAAATAAGCTATTTTAAGCTGTGAAATGCATTAATGCTAACATTTTTTAGTGCTGGGTATTGGCTAACATTTCACAATTGCCATTTTAACAAATTCGTCTCAAATGTGCATCATAATCACCACACTAGTAACAATAATCAATTTATCAAGTCCAGAAACAAGCTTTTTGAAATTGCCACAACAATAGAATGGGTATATAATGTATTATTCATATTTTTAGTCCCTAGACTCTATAAATGCTCATAAATTCTTGATGATAACTTTCTTGTGTACTTTTTCAACATAAAAAGGTTTACAAACAGTGCAAATAGCAATGTATCCTTCTCCAATACTATAATAGTTGCAATAGTTAACCGAAATGCACCTAAGAGCAACAAGATGATCATGGGTTCCTTCATTAATAAACCTACATTGTTCACAATATCCACATTAACACATCCCTTTGACTTTCTGAGATAAAACAATTGAAGTGAGATAAGATAATTCCTTTTTCTAAAATATTTTTCATATTAGATGCATGTTTATTAACAAAGCATGTTTTGAACTTGCAGCATTTATAACATTATTATGACCCCAAAATATATTCCAGTTCTCTTTAAAGTTCTTAACACTGCAACTGACATTGGTGTATATATAATAACTAGCACATTACAAAAATTCCTTTCTTGCCCCTTAAAATCCTTTGTGCATTGTCAGTGTATTATGCAAAATGGGTACATATTTTTCTTTCCTGTCTGAACTGACTTGAAATATAAATGTATTTCCTCTTTATAACCTCTGTTTAAAAACATTATTTAATCTTGTTACATTCAATAAGAAATACATATTTGTGCATGATTAGTCAAGATTGCTGTTATTTATCCCTTGAAGTCATTATTTTTACCATAATAAGGATGACAGCTGTCAAAATGAAAGTATATGAAAAAGTAGATTTACAAAAAAAAATGTTTGATATAAATTTATTGATAGACCTGTCAATAAATCTCAGCTCCTGATCTTCTAAATCTACAAAACTATCTTTAATGTGACTTTGATCAAATCTGTAATCGGTTAACAAATAACAAACTCCATCTAACTTTAATAAAACAGTTGCTGATACACTCCTTTGTTCCAAACACAAACATCATAGCTGCTCCTAACATATTATCCTTTCCTCAGGCCAAAGAATAGTTACAGCAAGTAAATTAGTACAAGCATCTCAGACTTCTTCAAGAGCTCTTTGTAATATTTAAACCCCATATTGTAATGGATGTGACAAGACTGCCTACAACTTAAGGCTTTCTGTTCACTTTCAAATAACCTGGCTTTCCAAGGCTTCACTGCCATATCCAAGAAGGCTGTCAAATGTCTTATCTCTTACTGCCTAGACCCACCCTTAAAACTACAGTCAATGTTATTCACAGATTTGTTCACCTCTCTCTAAAACCTGAACATCATTGCTCAGTGCCAAAAAAAGCTAAGTGAATACCAACCAGTTACTGCCCAATATTCAAAATAATTTTCATTGTCAGGTAAACATTGTTTATCCTATGCAGTTAAAATGCCTCTCTCATAATTTGTCTGTCCTCACTCCATGATATCCTTTCCTTCAGCTATTCACACTTACCTCCTTTAATGTCTTCATAACTCTTATATAATGATACTCTAATATGCCTGTAGCATAAGCCAGCTCATTCATTATGGCTACATCTAAGCATAATTCTACTTTCCATCCATGTTTTGACATCCTAAACTACTTCTTGAACTAAATATTATATCATATTCATAATTCCATAAATATGTATATGTATTTATTTAGCATATCCTTCTATCTGTACATATGTTTCTTATGTGATCCTGTTTGCCCGGGCTGTGCACGCAAATGGCTCATTGAGATCAGTCACTCCTCCATTAAATAAATAGATGAGAAAAATAAAATGTTGCTGTCTGTATTCCTAACTTCCAAAGTGCCACAGTGGACAGCATTCTCACCTCACAATATGAGCTTCTCTGGTTCAATTCACAGTTGGGGTATCTTCTATACAGAATCTGCATATCATTCCTGTGTTCACATTGGTTTTCTGTGGGTGTTCTGGTTTCCTACCACATCCCAAGGGCATGCAGTAGGTGGACTGGACACACTGAATTGGCCACAGGTGTCAGCTCACATACATGCGTGTGGTGTGGAATAATAACCACAGCAGGGCTAGCCATATAGCAGTGTGAACATTGGCTCTAGATGAATGTCACTGTTAATTTGACACCCAGAACACATATGCAACAATAGGGAAAAAGGGGCTTATGGGTAGATGCATTGATGGATGTATAAAATTTGTGAATATTATTCTATCCATAAATGTAAGTGCTAACATTGCCCAACTCATAAAATCTATGCTGACTGTATTGAATGCTTTCTCTGCATCAAGACTCACCAACAACACCAGTATTTTCTCATACACTGCTTTCCTCTGGGTCATCATTGTCCTATTAGTGTTGACAAAATGTTTGCCTACCTTTCACAAAACTACATTGACTCATATCTATCAGTTTGGCAACAACTTTGCTATTCTCATAGCTACTATAGATATAAGCATTTTATTATCATGGTTTAAAATTGAAAAAGGTCTTTATGAGGATGAGTATGAAGGGTCTTTACCCTCTTTGGGTAATACAGCTTCCACACTTTTCTCCCAAGGTGCTGGTGTTGCTCCTCACCTTTTAAAATACTGTTAAACCAAAACTTTCCAATTTTTATTACTTCATTCCCTCCTGAATTCCACATTTCACTGTTGATTGATTATACATTGCCAGTTTTGTCCCCTCTTTCACTATCTTAGCTATTAATGATTGAATATCATCTTTCTCTAACCAAGGCACATTTATGTTTTCCGTATTTTTCCCAATTTTGCCTTTTCTTGATTTGCTAACTCCTCTTCATTATACAATTTTTAGCATAATTTCTGAAACATCTCTAATAACTCTATTGGATATTTGGTTGTTTTTCTTGTCATAAGCTCCCTAAGTTTTGTGGCAATCTTTTCAACTTTATGTTTCATAAGTCACTGGGCTAAAATTTGTTGTGCTCTGATATCATTATTACAAATACTTGCTTAACAGCAATTATTGTTTGCTATCTAAGGTGCCCCTTATTTTCCCTTAGCACTCAGCAGTTGTCATCTTCTTTTTCTGTGAGATTCCTCATATTCTCCAATACTTTAACCTTCAATCCCTCTAAACAATCCCATTTACTTATTTCCCATATATCTTCTTCTCTTATGTCTACCATGCTTTAGACTCCATTTTCATTTTAATACACTCATTAGCCATCTATTCTGAAGAAATGTCTGTCTTTTCTAATAACTCATTTCCAGTATCTGTTCCTTCAGTTTCTCTCTTGTTAGCAGATAGGTTGGAAAGCACTGTTGTCTCATAGTACTTTGTTACCCTGAATATTTGTCTTAAATATTAGCGGTACATGATCTGAACTAGTCATTAGATATGTTTCAAAAGCTTTCGATTAAATTCAAATGCACCTATAATTTCTATCCAGTCTAGCTCAATTATTGTACCTTGGGAAATAATATGTAAATTATTTTTGAGTTCCTGCTGCTGAATTCACCTTTCTCATACAAAATATTATCATATATTTCTTCAGAAATATACTCTCTTTTATTATTTGTTCCTATTTTTTCCCTTCTAGGTCTCTCCATATCTGATACATTTTCACTATTGCAAATCAAATTATTGTCCCTCCCCATAAAACTTATTATTTCTCCCAGAATTCTCTTAAGATCCATAACAGTAGTTTAAGGTGGAATATAAATATAAGATGGTGTAATCTTTTCCCCTTCCAATATCCTTTTCCTACCACTAATGCACAATTATTGTGTTTTTTCCCTATTTTACCACTAGTGGAACTCGTGTCACAATCAGTTTGATGCATCTATAATGTCCACATTTGCAAGAGTGTCCCCTTGTTCTTGTACACTTGCACTAGAACGAATTTTCTCCAGTTATCTGGGATACGTCTTCATCTCTGTCTCTATCTCCATACTACTGTGAGTCCCCTCTAGAGCCATTTATCCCTTAATTCTAGGGTGGGCTGATCTTCTTTCATTGTAGACCATGTCTGGGGCAGTACAGCTTTTCTACAATTTTCTTTATTTGGAAGCTGATGGAAGTACTCCTTCCATCTGCCTTTGATGTCATGTGAACTGATGAGAAGGTTGTTGCTTGCATCCCCTTATGAAGGGTATCTGATGACTGTATTGTTTATCTTTCTGTCTTTGCCTTTCTGCCTGATAAAGTTTCTTTGTGCCATCTGCTGAGTCACTTTCCAGCAACTGCTGTCTTATATTCTTTGCTAGATTACTAGCATTTCTTCTTAGTTTGGTCCACTTTTTCTATCTCTCACTTTTTCCTACATACCTTCTTTCTTTTGGTGACTTCCTGGACTTCTGCATTCCACCACCAGTTTTCCTTACGCTCATTATGTCCATACATGGATTGGTTGCATATATGTTTTATAATCTCTACACATGCTGTTTTAAGGTGCTACCATTCATCTTATACTATTTCTTCTTTTTCCTAAGCTGTTAGACCCCTGAGAGTTTCCTGGAACTCTTGTGCTTTTCTCTCTAGTCAATTTTCCGGTCTTCAGCCATGTCTATGTTGACCTTATAGCCTTCTCTGACAACCGCTTGTAGCTAATTGTGACAACAGTAGTTTATGTTGTTGGCCAACTGTTTTGCTGGGGATGACTTTACAATCACTGATTCTACCCCAGTGTCCTTTTTTTTCTTTACTAGGAGAAAGTCTACCTGAATTTCATGTTGGCCATTTTTGTATATGATTGTATGACTCTCTCTCTCTCTCTCTCTCTCTCTCATTCTGTCTGTCTGTCTCCTTTGATGAACCATGTGTTGGTGACCATCAAGACATTTGCCAGAAATAAATATATAACAGCCTTCTCTCCTTTCTTCCTGTTAGTCCAACCATGTGGACCCAGGCAGTCTTCTTATCCTGTTCTGTCTGTCCTAATATGTGCAATCAGGTCCTCCATTATCAAAACCAATTCATGTTGTCCTGCTTTATGTAGTAGGCCCTGCAACTGTTGCCGGAATGGACTCTTTTCCTCATTATCACCACCCTGCTGTAGGACATAGGCTGAGATTATGAATGCTACCCTATCCTTACACTGGAATCTGATTGCTATGCATCTGTCACTAATTCTGATGACATCCCGCATTGTCTTCTGAAGCCTTTCCTCAAGAAAATTCCTACACCATTTATAGTCTGTTCTTCCCCTGGAGAAGTAGACTCTGGATTCAGAGCCAAGTGGTTTTACTGCACTGCCCTTCCTTCTAATCATCATGTCATTAGCTTCCTGTCCACACTCTGTCAGTCAACCTATATTGAGAGTATCACTCTTTAGTCCATGTTTGGCAGGATGACTGGTTTTATGCCCATCTTTTGCTCAACAGAACTGTCCTAGGTATCCAAAGTGGGGCAACTGGACACCATTGCCATTTGCATTTTATTTTTCTGTTTATTTGTTTCATCGAATATTGTGTTAAAGATAGTACTACATTTTATTTTTTGTTTATTTACTTGCCTCACTGAATATTGTGATCGATCTGTCTCTCTGCAGTAAGTGGGGATTATTGTTCCCACTTCATTGATATTTGGTGTTGAACTCTTAGCCTAGAGGTTATCTCTGTGCTTTTAAGTCTTATTCACTTATCTCTGAATTTATTTCTGCTGAATAGCTGAATATTTGAGCTGTTTGGTTAGCTGTTATTTACCTACATCAACTTTATTACAAGTTGAGATAAGTACAACCTTGCAGTGTTATAAGATAACACTGCATTTAATTTTTCTGTTTATTTATTTGTTTTATTGAATATTGCATTAAAGACAGTACTGTACTTTATTTTTCTGTTTATTTGCTTCACTGAATATGTTTGAAATAATCAATATATTTCATGCTTTCATATTTTCTGTCCTTTTACTAGTCTTTTTCCTTAAAAAATATCTTTTAATGTAGGTTACAAAGGAACATTAATTCAGACTTCCATCTGAATAAAAACAGAGGAAATTGTTATATTTTAATACACATATAATACAATCAATACACTTTTATATCCCCAAGCAGCCCAAGATAGTAGACAGCATTATATTACTTATTTCCAACTTTTATTATGCTGCAATATAAAGCCCAGATACACTATAGTCAAATAAATGAGTATTTTCTTATTGCAATATCACTAGCATAAACATCAGTCACACATAAGACTCACTGCTCCTCACATTTAAAACACATCTGCATGCTATGTAGAACTGCTTTACATGTAAAATATGCACTTTATTATAGAATAAAATATGCACTTTATTATAGAAATATTAATAAGAACAAATGTTTATTAAATTAATTACATTTACATCTTTAGTCCCTTCATCATTGGTATAAATATTAATGACAAAGCAGAGCTTATCCTTTAGAATCTTCCCTCCAGTTTAATAAAGTCAAGTGACTTCCACACCTTTTCAGACACTTCTCGTATAACCACAGTTCTCATGTCCAAACTGCATCTAATGGGAATGACAACTTTATAGTTTTCCCATTTATTCACTAAGTTCACATATTTGCTGGTCTTCTTCCTCATTATCTTGCCCACCCAACAACAGTCACTTGTTCAAGTCCAAGGTACCTGATTTTCTAGGTAGCTATTACTTTGTCACTCAATTTTTTTCCTTTGGAGCAATGGAAAAATTACACCGTCAAATTATGTGTGTGGAATTTGCTATTGTCAGACGAATGAGCTGGAGTCCAGTTCAGCTTGTTAGCTCAATGTTTGGTGGCTAAACCATTTTATTAACTCCTTATCCAGTTCTGCATCCAAAAATGTCTTTGATCCTCCAAGAAAATATCCTTAAGACAACCAACCAGATATATTAACTTAAACCTCACACCTGCCTCTTAGCATCCCATGATTTCAGGGGTAAACTTGCATCTCTTCTACCTGGTGTATAGTGAATAATCATTTGCCACAAACTCTCTGGTGTCTCCACTTTTTAAATACCTTTTCTGACACATTTTTTTTCAGGAGAACTCTTTCGGTTGTTATGACTGCATCTTTACTAATCTAGGTCATTACTGCTTTCATATGGCTAGATTTGGAGCATACACAAAATGTGCACTTTCAATTAATACACTCTGCATGGAATACCAGTACAGCTGCTTATTTCTTACTTACAGTGGTATGGCAGAAAATCTAAGGTTTTCTCTGCATGTTCTGTCTTCTAACCCTATTTTTTAAAACAGTTCTTCCTGAGATGCCTGATTCACCCAATTTAATTTCAACCTTTGATTTCTGTAGTTTTATCTGAATAGTTACTTAAAGATTCTATTTTTTCCAGCATTTTCTCATTTGACTTTATATATGCCTCCAGTGTCTTACTCATTTAAAATTCTTCTGAGTGCATTTGATTTATTTTTTCATCTAAATTACTGGAAGCCATCTCCTGTACCAAAGCTGAAACTTGAACTGCTTTCCGCTGAACAACTGCAAGATTCTTCCCCACTAGAGATTTTTCCTCTGCCTCCTCCAACTCCTCTTTTGGTTGATTTAATATTTGCTACAAATGTTTTTGCTAGCATGAAGGCAGTGTGATAACTAACCAGTAACTGAATTTTACACAAATTCTTAACATCTACTGGTTTTTTTCACACTTTCATTTTTTTTTTCACACTGGGAGAGCTCCAATTAGCCTGCTGCTCAGTAGGCAGCCATCTTGGAAACTCCTGCAGTGCTTTTCATTTTGTCTTGGACCAAGTTATATAGTTTGCTACTCAGTGTATGTATTTTATTCTTATCTTAGTTTTTGATGCATGATCCCGGGCTGTGTCTGAAATGTTCCCCTAGGGTCCAGTCCTCTTACATTAATAAACATAATTAAAATTAAACTAAAATAAAATTGGGGGGAGGAGTAGAGGATGATGCACAACATGTCATGAAAAGAAAGAAAAAAGAAAAGAATCATTATTAGCAACAAATTTCCCAGAAGTAGCTGCATCATTCATTCAAAAATGCTGATCTCAAAAACAGGCTTTCAGTTCTACATTATGCAGCAAAATCTTTTATCTGTACAGTGATAAATATATCAGTGGCTATAAAGGAGTGAATTTTATTATAACATTGTGCCAGCATAAAACCTAAGGACTCATACCTCTTTTAACTTTGCACTCCATATCATTATAAGTATAGCCTCCTACAGTAATTCTCTGCCCAACTTACCCCCAGTCGTCAGTTATAATGAGTGGCCCAGGATAGACAAGGAGAGAGACCTGATTGGAAGCTTGGCCCTTGATGGATTCAGCTAACTAGTGCAGGATTGTTCCATAAAAGATATAATTCTGGATATGGTCCTACCAAAGGCAGAAAGGGTCACAGATGCCCAGATGATGGAGGTATTAGTTCCCAGCAATCATGCCATTGCATACTGTACATTGGAGACAACTGTACCAGTACTGAAACAATAGTGGGGTATTTTTTGAAGAACAGATTATCCAAAGTTGAGGAGAGGCTCAGATATGAAGGAGAGGACTAGGAGCAACTAGAGTAAGGATACAATCAGTGAGAATTGGGAGGAGATGGAGTACTCATGGCTATGTTGAGGCGGTTTGCAAAACAAAAAAAAGGCAAAAAGAGGAGAAGGTCAGGATGGCCTCACAAGATTATGAGGATGGTTATTAGGGCAAAAGACGGCTTGCAAAAGGTGGTAAGAAGAAACTTTGGAGGGGAAGGAAGAGGAAGCTAGCGGACGGGCAGCAAATGTGGGGAAGACACTGAATGCACAAATTAAAAGGGAGTTATCAGAAGGAATCAGAGAGCTGAGAAAATGTTTTGCGGTGCATTACAGTTAATGTATTTTCATAGTTTTTGTCCACAGCTCAGAAACTTGGAATTATAGTAGGAAGCCTAGTAGAATATCTGTAGATGTGGTCTACCTAGGTCACCATTCTTTGAAATGATCCCACACATGTCTGTAGGAAAATTGGAGAGGTTGGGGGTAAGGTCAAGAATGAGGAACTGGATTGCTGTATCAGTTAAGGGTAGAATAGAAAAGATTGAAGGGCGGGATACTGATCTCATTTGTATTGGACAAACAGAAGCAGAATGAAAGCTCAGTGGCAACAGCACACATAACAGCATGATGTAACATTAAGCGGCAAAGTTCCAGGTAATGCTTCCACTCTTCAGGTCTGCAGTCAGATCACACTTGTTTTTATCATTTCTGTAGTTCTGGTGGCTATACAATAAAATGGACATCAGACTGCTGGGAGTTGCCAACATCAGAAATATCCATAAGATGAGGGGAATGGATATGACTAGATACTAAAGAAGTTAGAGCTGCTGTCTCTTAAGACCAGAAGAGATGGGGAACATGATATTGCTGCACAAAGTCTTGTCAGAGAAATAGGAAGGGATTATACTGAACAGAAAGGACAGAGAGTGAGAGAGGGAGAGAGAGAAGGAGGGGCACAATCAGCATATTGAGGAGACTAGCTACTCTCTGAATCTCTAAAAGTACTTATTCACAGAGAGGGTTTTGGACTATTTGAACAAACTGCCAGAAAGGGTCCTAAATTGAGAATCTGCAGAGGTATGCAATAGGGTATGGGACAGGAAAAAAGAGGTAAGGGGGTAAGGTAAGGTCAGGGTGGAAGGACGCTTAACTCATTAGCACATATTGTACGTAGTGTGGAATGCCACACCTCTGGTAACCTACACACACGTTACATTCCAGAGCATTTTCTGAAAAATAAGCTTAAAAATGATAACATAAACAAATGGAAATAGTTTGTGAAAAATAAATTGTATTAAAACAGTAGAAATAGCAACATTATCAGTAAGAAAACTTTTTACAGTGATAATAGTCAGTGAATTCAAAGGGTTTCCATAAATACTTTATTTATTTTACATTTGTTCACCAGGATAGTCCAATTGAGCAAAAGCCCCTTTACAGCGGAGGCCCGGGGAGAAAAGCTACACAGTAAAACAAGATAATAAATCTCAATGACTAGCAAGATGCAATACTAAAATACAATAGTATAATATGTAGACATTACAGATATAAAACATTATGACACACATCTATTATACAGAGATTTTTGGTATAAACAGAGGTTCAAGGATGTAGACTAAACAGCATTGTCAAACAGGGAATCTTATCCTGTTAGGAAAAAGTAATTGGGAAGAGAAAACTGCTGTTAGAATGGGAGATTAATGAAGTATGCATGTTTTGAAGGGAACTAGGTGAAACAGGAATAGAGGAGACTTGGGTAAATATATAAGTGGACGAGAAGATAAAGTTAGTGAGGAGTTAGGTGAAGACTATAGTGGAGAAGAATAAGGGATGAGCTGGGCTAAGGGGAAGCAGATAAGATAGTAGTTAAGAGAATATATAACAGGATAATAAGAAGAGAGTGATAGTTAGATTACAGAAGAGGGTAAAGAGTTCAAGTAGGATATTTATCTGTCTCCAACAGAGATTATAATATAATTTATCTTATTTTTTGCTGTAAATTGATGTAGTCATTTTTTTATTCTTGCTGAATTACCAGGATCCTGGATCTACAAAGAAAGTCTTAATAGGAAAAATGGGAGCAAAGTTAAGTAGGCAGGATCCAATCCCTCTAAAAGGAATGCCTGCATATTTTCTGTATCATAATTATGGAAAGGAAAATTATACATCTTTGAATGAGTGGTTTCTGCTTACTAAAATTTGCCCTGGTGAAGTATTTACATTGAATGGAACTTATGATAAGGATAAACTAGGGAATTTGAGGGGTATTTTGGGAGGAAAGAAAAAACAAAATAAACATGCAACAATGGGCAGTATTTTATTTTTGGTATACTGAAACTTTTAAAAGAGAAAATGAATCAGCATTAAGGGGATTACAGGATATTAATAAAAAGTAACAGGGAAAAGAGGTTAAGAAGGCAGTACAGACCAGTAAAAAGGGATTCCTTTATCCTGTCTTGGCAGGTTTGAAAGGAAATGGAAATAGCCAAAAAGCAGATACTACAAAAGAGGATAATAATCATCCAGTAGCTCCTGCACCCCCACCCCCACATGCACTGGTATGGGTTACTCCTATACAAGAATCTGCTGTTTATCCGACCCCTGAATTTTAGTCAACTGCCCTTTGGACATCAGGTCAGATTGGTACTGTTACATTTCATCCTTGTTTCTCTGTTCATCCCTCATCTTCAGAACAGGCATCTGCAGGTGGGGAGGTTTCTTCTTCTTCCTATCATTTGCAACAAGCTTCTACCTCTTCAAAAGGAGAACTAGTATTTGACATACATGTGGCTCTCCACACACACACACACACACACACACACACACACACACACACACACACACACACACACACACACACTCACACTCACGCACACACACACACACACACACACACACACACACACACACACACACACACACACACACACACACACACAGACACACACACACACACTCATGTGATAGGGTAGGACAAGAGGCCATTGTCTCTGGAGATGATCTTTTGGCACCACTTACAGAAATATTGGGGGCTAATAACAGAGAGCTTGTTCATTGCCCTTGGACCCTGCTAATTTGTATACTATGTCCAAAGGTTTTCTAAATATTAGAGAAGACCCATTAAGCTTTAAGGGGGAATTAGAAGCTATAGCAAAATGTTATAATCCTATTTTGACAGATTTAAACCAGCTGCTTCAATAGTCACTTCAGATGAAATAAGAAAACAGTTACTCAAAAAGGCTGGAAAAACAGATTTTACTCTCACGGGAATGCACTTATAGAAAAAAGGACGGGGTTGTTAAATAAAATTCCAGTGGTATGTAAAGTTTAGACATATTAGTCAAAGATACAGGCATCTAAACAAAATAAAGGGGATGCCCCTGCGGATTACTTGAGCCATCTGAAAGCAGTGTTTTCTCAACATTCTGGAACACCAGATCCAGAAGAACAAGCTAAGCCAGCTATTGCAGCTGCTTTTGTGCAAGGTCTGCAAGCCCCTGTACGAAATCAAATAGAGCAAGTGCTTATAGACTGGCAGGGAAAGGTCTTGGAGTCCTTTTTAAGTGTTGCAAATCACTGTACTGAATATCAGGGAAAAACGGAGAAAGGATACTGAGGATAAGCTGTTAACTTTGGAAATGAGGCAGTTAGAAACCCCAAGGGGACAAGGCAAAGGGAGGGGAAAGGGGAGAGTATTTGCCAGGGGGTTTAGTAAGAGTGCTGTTTGAGAGAAACAAGGCACAGCTGGTTGGCAACAATGAGCTGGTAGTGCCCCTCCTGCCACGTCTAATGGATCTTATTTCAACTGTGGTGAAGCAGGACACTGGAGAGATGAATGCCCATACAAGCAAATGCAGAGAGTCCAAGACACTTGGACTTAATGGCAACCAAATTATAACAATTCTGCATTTCCTGCACTAACTCCTCACAATGGAAGGATACAAAATTTACCATACTAACTATGTCATGATAATGAAACAGAAATAAATTTGAATCCTCTGTTGCAACAGTTGTTAAGGTAGAAATAAATTCAACAAAAATTCCTTTCCTGGTAGATACTGGAGCCACTAGGTTTAGTCAGATACCGGTATCAGAACATAAAGTAAAAGTAGTTGGAGTAACAAATGCTACTGTTACATATCCTGTTTCAGAACATATACCTATTTCTTTAGGACCTATACAGGAAAGGCATTCTTTCCTTTTGAGTACTAGTGCTCCGGTGAACTTGCTAGGAAGAGACTTGCTATGTAAACTGGGGGGGGGGGGGGAGTATTAGCAGTCTTAGCACAAGCTGGAATCATACCTGTCAACTGTACAGATTTTTGCAGAATGTCCAGATTTTTGGCTCATATTTTTGGCCTGTTCCTCTTTTTTCCTGGCAAATCACTGGAATTATCTCAGGATTGAAGTCACTAAATAATGACATACATTTGAGTTTCAGACTTCAAATCCTTCAGAAAATGTATATTAAAACAAATCATGTTACTCTAGCAACTTTCTAAGTTTATAAGAGCAATATTTAAAATATGCATCTGTTTATACACCCATTTTGTCAAGCTTGGTCCAGATTTTTTGCATTAACAGGTTGAGAGGTATGGCTGGAATAGCCTGTAGAAAGTATACAGACAGCTGAAGAACTGTTTGCAGCAGGTACCTGCTAACTTATAGGCTAAATATGATAATGAAGTAGGTATATTAAAATCTGCAGAGCCAGTGAAAATAAAATTAGATCCAGCTAAACCTCTCCTAAGAGTTCCACGGTATCCACTGAAACCAGAGGTAGAGCAGGGAATCAAACATATAATTCAGTCTTTAGTCTAACAAGGAATAATAGTTTCAGATAAAAGCCCTTGTAATAGTTCTATTCTCCTTGTAAATATACCAGAAAAGGATACTTACCAGTTTGTGCAAGATTTGATGGCTGTAAACAATGTAGTATTACCAACTTTTCCTGTGGCTCCAAATCCAGCAACAGTACTGAGCTGCATACCACCTACATCAGTATTTTTCTGTGATATATCTGTGTTTAGCATTCTTTTCTATACCTGTCCACCCCAAAAGTAAGTTTCTGTTTGCTTTTACTTATAAGGAACAGCAGTATACATGGACATGGTTGTCACAAGGATACACTGAATCTCCTTCATTCTTTTCTCAAATTCTAAAAACAAATTTGGAAGATGTAACATTTCCATGTTGGTCTGTGTTACTGCAATATGTAGATGATTTACTTATAGCATCTGATTCTTTTCAGCAGTGTCAGCTGGATACACTACACCTTTTAACTATTTTTGCAAAAAAAGGACATAAGGTGTCAGGAGAAGAATTACAACTATGATCACCTCAGGTACATTATCTTGGTGATCTGATATCTCAGGTAGTAAGCAGATGCTACCATTTTGTACTGAGGCAATAGCTAAAGCCCCATGACCAACTACTCAATGTCAGCTTAGATCTTTGTTAGGTATGACCGGGTATTGCAGAGAGTGGATTTCTAACTATGCAAAAATTGCTAAACTTTTGACAAATCTTTTAAAACTGGATACACAAGAGCACCTCCCCTGGAATAGTGAGAAGGATAAATCATTTCAAAATTTAAAGCAAGCTTTAGCTACTGCCCCAGCCTTAGGGATACCAGATTATGGAAAGACTTTCATTTTATTTAGTCAAGAAAGAAATAGGCTTGCTCAGGGAGTTCTTGCACAGAAAAACAGAGACAACTATTGTCTGTTAGCTTATATAGTACAGCACTTGATTCGGTTGCAAAGAGATTTCCACCGTGTTTAAGGCCAGTGGCCACTGCCGATCTTGTGCAGTCACTGGTATTTGGGTATGATCTTACAGTAGTTGTCCCTCATTCTGTATCATCTTTCTTACTTAAAATGAAAACTCAGCCCACCTTGCCTGCATGTCTAACTAAATATGAATGTCTATTCTTTCTGATCCATCTATTTGTCTCATACATTGTCCTGTTCTAAATCCTGCATCTTTGTTACCTGTTGCTGAGGATGATGAAGAGCATGACTGTGCATGTGTGTGTGTGTGTGTGTGTGTGTGTGTGTGTGTGTGTGTGTGTGTGTGTGTGTGTGTGTGTGTGTGTGCGTGTGTGCATCTGTGTGTGTGTTTGTGTGTGTGTGTGTGTGTGTGTGTGTGTGTGTGTGTGTGTGTGTGTGTGTGTGTGTGTGTGTGTGTGTGTGTGTGTGTAACTAACTCATTCCTAGGAGAAATCAGATAAAGGACACGCCTATATACATTGCTGAACTAGATCTATTTATGAAGGGTTACTGTGGAAGTGATCAAAATGGAAATTTGGTCAGAGCGAATATCTGTCTGCACCATTAATGATGTTTCGCTTCAGCAAATATTAGAAGGTGTATATTCATTCCCAGGTAGCTGAGTTTCTGGTTCTACAAAGGTGTTGTGAGTTAGCCAAAGGCAAGGTTACGAATATATATATATAAAAAAAAAATATATATATATATATATATATATATATATATTCACTTTATAATCTTGAAATACTGAAATATCAAATTTCAGTATCTCGAGACTATAAAGCCAAAAAATCAAAATACCAAAATACCAAAACTGTGAAATTCAAATCTGCGACTTTTCAACACACCCTACACCACACAAACAAACCACATACACCTTCCTCCCCACACTACAACAAACAAACAAACCACACACAAACAAAACAACACAAATAGACACCTACCTTACGTATAAGCAGGGGGCAATCCCCACTGCACCTCCCACACCCCTGCTACTTATATATACCAACTCTGAGGTCACACTAAAACTGACACAGACACGAAACCCACAACTACACAATCTACATTCCCCTCGCACAAACATACATCACATACATACAAACACCACCATTTTCAAAACTTACACACTCACACTCTTACCTACATACCTTAACCTACATCTACAACTTCCAAGCACACTAACATACAATAAAATTCCTACCCAAAATCCTTAAAATATTAACATTTACCTGAATCTCCAACTATCCAGTAACACAGTGCACTAACATAATCGCTGATTTGACATTTTCAGATTCGGTTATGTGGTCTTTCACAGAACAGGGCTTTCACTATCATAGTCACTAGATACTGAAATTCGCTATTTCAGTATTTTGAGATTATAAAGTGAACCTATACATATATATATATATATATATATATATATATATATATATATATATATGGACAGTAGGTATGCCTTTTGGCATTGTACATGATTTTGGGCAACTTTGTAAACGGGGGGGGGGGGTTAGCCTCAGCAGGAGCTCAGAATAACAATTCTTTCTGTGCCAATGCTCTTTTATATGATCGTTTCTTACCTAAAGAATTAGCAGCAGTCAAATGTAGTGTCCATCAAAAGGGTGTAGATGCTGTGGAAATAATGTGTCAGATCAAGTTGCTAAGCATGTTGCAAAAGGACTTTGTGCAAAACTACATGTGATATTATTGCAAGAATCTAGCAGTGATGATGTGCTTGATTTTAAGAAAGTGTCAGCTTTTCAAGCAAAAGCATCACAGAATGAAATTCAGAGGAAGTATAAATACTGATGCAATAAATCTGTCGATAGGTTATGGTGACATCCAGACAGCTGACTGCTGGCACCTGCCTCCCTGCTACCTTACCTGGTATTTATGGTGACATCTAGACAGCTGACTGGTGGCGCCTGCCTCCTTGTTACCTTACCTGGTAAGGGCATATAATTTAGCAGCCCCTGTAGGTAAAACAGCATTATTTAATTAATTACTTGAAGTTGGTATGCCTCTCATGTCTCTTCTTTTCAATATGTTAATAATTGTGTAATATGTTTACAATACAATGTTAGCCAAAATGCAAATTATTAAACCTGCATATTTACCACCATCTTGGAGACCTTTTGTCAACGTGCACCTCAACTTTGTCCAGATGCCAAAGGTACATAATGTACAGTTTGTGATTGCGATGTATGCATGTTTTCTGCATGGATGAAAGCTTACCCATGCCACAAAGCAGATTCTATAACAGTTATTAAGAAACTTATTTTTTGAATTTATTCCTACATTTGGTGTACCTTGTACTATCAATAGCAATCAGAAAACATTTTAACAATACAATGACAACACAGTTATGTAAAATTTTTAATAGTAAGTTGAGCCTTCACTGTCACAACCATTCATAACCATCTGGATTAGTAGAAAAGGTTGATAGAACCCTTAAAACTAAGGTAGCAAAGATCTGTGCTAAAACAAACCTTAAATGGCCAGAGGCACTTCCCTTAGCACTAATGAATTCAAGGAGATTGAGCCCCTATGAGATACTAATGGGGAGACTCATGACCCTGCCAGACACCCCACTGTATCAAATGAAGAAATGATTCTAACTGATGATGTTATATTGTCTTACTGCACAAAACTTTTATTCATTTCTTGCAGCAGTAATACAGAACTGTACAAGAAGCTCTTCCTCAACCTCCTGACCCACCCTGTCACCAATTGTGGCTTGGTGACTGGGTTTATGTTAAAACTTTTCAAAGAAAGAACTGCTTGAGTCCAAAGTGGAAAGGCATTTTCCAGATCCTATTAACTACCTGCACTGCAGTTCTTTGCACAGGACTACCAACTTGGATTCATTCATTGCATTGTAAAAAGATTTATTTGTCATGCTGAAGCCCCACACAAATTATCTTTATCAGCAAAGGAAGATCAAAGGACAAAGGATGAATTATGTGTCCCAGTGAAGGATTAAAAAGAAAATCAACTCAGATGGCAGTTCATAATGAATCCAGTGACACCAGGTACTTCCATTTTGTTTTTGTTGCTATTTTCTCTTACAAACTGGTCAAGAGAAAATAGTTTCCTGCTGGTTCTTCGACAATATGCTGTAGACTTAAGTGGGGCAAACTGTTGGGTGTGTTCGCATATACCTCATCATTCTAAGGCAAGGCTTCCCATGATTCCAATCCCTGCATCAGAAGTAACATTTGAAAAGGAACTTAGTGGTACTAATTTAACATGGCATAATCTGACTGATTTTTCAAAGGTTGTCTCTCTCCAGCTTGCAACAGCAAATCGCAGAGATGCATGTTATGCCAAAAATGGAACTGTGTCAGTGGGAACCAGCAGATGCAGTGACACTACACATGAAAGTGTGTTGAACTCTTTATATTTAAAAATAAGATCTGGGGGTGTGGCATGGGAATAATAAAAAAATCATTACTACCTTTGTGGTGATTGTGCCTACCTCGGTCGTCTACAAACTGGTCTGGATTTTGTTTTGCAGGCTATATCACTGCTGCTATTCACCATTTTGACTGCAGGCAGACTAAAAAATAAATGGGCAATTTACTGGGCAGAGCAAGTATTTTCAGTCGTTACTCCTGAGTATGGAGTACAAAGGCCAAAGCTCAAAATCACCACGCTTGTTGAAATTATTCAGGAGATAGCAAACCACACTTCACATCACATCAGGATGGCTAATTGAGAAATAACTGAAATTTGAACTGTGGTACTACAGAATCAGCTAGCACTCCATATAATGCTAGCTGTCAAGGAGGAGGGGTCATGTGCCCTCATAGAAAATCATATTTTATTATTTATTTATTTTATTTATTTATTTGTTTGTTTATTTATTTACATTTTGTTTAATAGGTAGTGTCCGACTGGGCCAGGACCCTATTTTCAGAGGAGACACAGGGAAAAAAGCTCCACAGTTACTGACAATAACTGACAGCAGAGATGATAAAGCAGTACAACGGATAGCTCATACAGAAGTGTTTTATACTGACACATTTCAGCACAGTGGAAAAGTTAAGCACATGACTGAGAGAAAAATGATTTACGATCACACTGTAGGAATAAACCTGTAAAATGAATACGCATTTAAAGTGATAAGTACACTAAAACAAAAAAGATGTTTTAGCAACATGAGAATAGATGTTCAGCTTCAGAAATAAGATGTTTAATTTGCTTGTTGTAGGTAAGTGAAACAAGCAGATTAATTATTTATATTATAATAGGGCTGCCCAAAGGAGTGAATCAGTGTTTTAGTCTGAGTGGCAGAGCTAGAGGAAACCTTAAATCACTGATTTTGTAGAACATTAACTCTTTTGCCTCAAGGACGTATGTTTATAGTTATCCTTTATCTTTTACTAGGGAACAAATTGTTTGCAGTTATAATGAGAGCAAAAGGTCAGGTTCAGCTGGGCAATGTTGTGCGCACATCTGTCAACTGACAAATTGATAGTTTGTAACAGAAAAGACAGAGTATATGTAAGTAGAATTAATAATTAGCTTTACTTTGTTGCCAAAAAAATTTAAAAAAACAGCTTTACTATGTTGCATTCTGAATTATTTTTTAAACATTTGTTCCACTTGATATTTTTAAAAGGTTACATACATACATAATAAAAAATAGCCCATGATAACATTTCTGTTGTCTTCTAAATTTTCATTTACTTCCCGCATTAACAAATTGCTCAATTCTTGTCTTTCCTTAAATTTTATTCCCCATCCTGAACATTAATTTATTTATTTTATTATTTATTTTTATTTATTGTTGTTCCCATATTAGTGACGTTTATGATGAATAAGCAAAGTTGGCCAGTTTCATGGAGTAAAGGGCCAAGAGCCTGTACAGTACAGCTAAACAATGGACACTTTTTAGATGGTTGGGCAGTGTATTTGGTAACCTAGGAACTAGTATATTACAAGGTATCATCAGAATAATTGGTATTATTCTTTTAGTTATGTTAATATTTTCTGTTCTAAAGGCTGCAATTACAAAATGCTTAATTTTAACTGCATGCTCAATACCACTAATAAAAGTATCTGATGACTTAAGTAAATGAAAATCAAATTACTTTAGATGACTTGATAAAATATGCTTCAGTATCATAGTATTCATCAGTTAATTAGTATTTCATTAATTAGTATTTAATTAGTATTAAGAAAAATTAAAATATAATTGTGGGTGACACATAATAGTGTCAAAGGGGAAAAAGTGTTATGGAAAATGATTATGTCTCATGTTTATTCTTTACAAACTGCATATTAACCTGCAGTTTGTTCACAAATAAGTCAAATAAAATGTTTATGATATATTTATGTCAAAGAAAACTGAAAAATGGATGTATGATTATGCAGTGTGATTATGATTAGTAGTAGTTGGAGTATTTGGTGGTTCAATATAGTGAAGCCGCAATGTCATAACATCAACCATTACCTCCTGTTGTTCCATCTGCGGTTGTGATATTGGACAGGATTCTGGTTGTGAATCCTGTCCGACCTCCTTAAAGGGGGTGGGGGGTCTAAGGGAAAACTTTCATGATCCTGGTAAAACAGTTTGTGTTTGTCCTAGTCAAATAAATGCTGGGGAGGTGAGGGTTTGGTCTGGTAAGCGTTAAAATAGGAACCGTCCGTGGAATGAAAGGACTTGGTTGGAGGGTATGCCTTACCATCCCTGTAGTCCCTTAAATCCCTATCTAGTTTAGCTTGTTTCTGTTTCATGTTGTTGCAACATCTAGACTCTATCTCCGAAAATATATCAAAATACATTTTCTTTTCAGATTCAATTGTAAAAACCAAATCATTGATAATATTATTGTTAATTTTCTCTATATCGTCTAAAATAGAACTCCTAATTCTTTCATTCTCAGATATAATAGCTCGTACAACATCTAAACCACATTTATCAAAACTTTTTACCAAATTAGAATGAAAGTCAGACCCTGGAAGTACATTGTTAGGAAACTTTACAATCCTAAGCCCTTTGGGCACAATCTCCTTATCAAGGCATTCCCTAAGGAATGTACAGTCACATCCCAAACGTTTATATCTTTCTAAGAAATAAAATAAATCGTCCAAATTCTCCCTATAAGTCTTGACTACAGGTTCATTCTGTCGTGCAGTTTTAAATGAACCATCAATAGTAAAATTTTTCTCCAAAAATGCTTTGAAACCATGCTCAGATATAACAGAAGAAAAGTCACCTTGATTGTGAAGCAGGCATTCAGCTTGCCCACCTTTAGGAACTTGCAACCTGTTATCACAAACAGTTGGAGTTGTCGAGTGTAGCAAACGAGGAAATTCATTAAGGTTGTCAAGATTTGGTGTCCTGTGCCCTTCTGGGCGTGGGTTAACATTTGAAGAAGGTAAATCCTGAGTAGAAAGTTTATTCCTAGTTGCTGACGAATCTGGGAATCCTCGTTCCAAATCAGAAACTAATCGTACAACAGACGTACATGCTGGTGTAAGCAGTTCTACCAGCTGGGATTACTGTCCAATCACTTTACGTAATTCTGTTTTTGTTTTTTGTTTTTGTTGCTATTTTCTCTTACAAACTGGTCAAGAGAAAATAGTTTCCTGCTGGTTCTTCGACAATATGCTGTAGACTTAAGTGGGACAAACTGTTGGGTGTGTTCGCATATACCTCATCATTCTAAGGCAAGGCTTCCCATGATTCCAATCCCTGCATCAGAAGTAACATTTGAAAAGGAACTTAGTGGTACTAATTTAACATGGCATAATCTGACTGATTTTTCAAAGGTTGTCTCTCTCCAGCTTGCAACAGCAAATCGCAGAGATGCATGTTATGCCAAAAATGGAACTGTGTCAGTGGGAACCAGCAGATGCAGTGACACTAGACATGAAAGCGTGTTGAACTCTTTACATTTAAAAATAAGATCTGGGGGTGTGGCATGGGAATAATAAAAAAAATCATTACTACCTTTGTGGTGATTGTGCCTACCTTGGTCGTCTACAAACTGGTCAGGATTTTGTTTTGCAGGCTATATCACTGCTGCTATTCACCATTTTGACAGCAGGCAGACTAAAAAATAAATGGGCAATTCACTGGGCAGAGCAAGTATTTTCAGTCGTTACTCCTGAGTATGGAGTACAAAGGACAAAGCTCAAAATCACCACGCTTGTTGAAATTATTCAGGAGATAGCAAACCACACCACATCACATCAGGATGGCTAATTGAGAAATAACTGAAATTTGAACTGTGGTACTACAAAATCAGCTAGCACTCCATATAATGCTAGCTGTCAAGGAGGAGGGGTCATGTGCCCTCATAGAAAATCATATTTTATTATTTATTTATTTTATTTATTTATTTGTTTGTTTATTTATTTACATTTTGTTTACTAGGTAGTGTCCGACTGGGCCAGGACCCTATTTTCAGAGGAGACACAGGGAAAAAAGCTCCACAGTTACTGACAATAACTGACAGCAGAGATGATAAAGCAGTACAACGGATAGCTCATACAGAAGTGTTTTATACAGACACATTTCAGCACAGTGGAAAAGTTAAGCACATGACTGAGAGAAAAATGATTTACAATCACACTGTAGGAATAAACCTGTAAAATGAATAAGCATTTAAAGTGATAAGTACACTAAAACAAAAAAGACGTTTTAGCAACATGAGAATAGATGTTTAGCTTCAGAAATAAGATATTTAATTTGCTTGTTGTAGGTAAGTGAAACAAGCAGATTAATTATTTATATTATAATAGGGCTGCCCAAAGGAGTGAATCAGTGTTTTAGTCTGAGTGGCAGAGCTAGAGGAAACCTTAAATCACTGATTTTGTAGAACATTAACTCTTTTGCCTCAAGGACGTATGTTTATAGTTATCCTTTATCTTTTACTAGGGAACAAATTGTTTGCAGTTATAATGAGAGCAAAAGGTCAGGTTCAGCTGGGCAATGTTGCGCGCACATCTGTCAACTGACAAATTGATAGTTTGTAACAGAAAAGACAGAATATATGTAAGTAGAATGAATAATTAGCTTTACTTTGTTGCCAAAAAAATTAAAAAAACAGCTTTACTATGTTGCATTCTGAATTATTTTTTAAACATCTGTTGCACTTGATATTTTTAAAAGGTTACATACATACATAATAAAAAATAGCCCATGATAACATTTCTGTTGTCTTCTAAATTTTCATTTACTTCCCGCATTACCAAATTGCTCAATTCTTGTCTTTCCTTAAATTTTATTCCCCATCCTGAACATTTATTGATTTATTTTATTATTTATTTTTATTTATTGTTGTTCCTATATTAGTGACGTTTATGACGAATAAGCAAAGTTGGCCAGTTTCATGGAGTAAAGGGCCAAGAACCTGTACAGTACAGCTAAACAATGGACACTTTTTAGATGGTTGGGCAGTGTATTTGGTAACCTAGGAACTAGTATATTACAAGGTATCATCAGAATAATTGGTATTATTCTTTTAGTTATGTTAATATTTTCTGTTCTAAAGGCTGCAATTACAAAATGCTTAATTTCAACTGCATGCTCAATGCCACTAATAAAAGTATCTGATGACTTAAGTAAATAAAAATCAAATTACTGTAGATGACTTGATAAAATATGCTTCAGCATCATAGTATTCATCGGTGAATTAGTATTTCATTAATTAGTAATTAATTAGTATTAAGAAAAATTAAAATATAATTGTGGGTGACACATAATAGTGTCAAAGGGGAAAAAGTGTTATGGAAAATGATTATGTCTCATGTTTATTCTTTACAAAATGCATATTAACCTGCAGTTTGTTCACAAATAAGTCAAATAAAATGTTTATGATATATTTATGTCAAAGAAAACTGAAAAACGGATGTATGATTATGCAAGATATAGTTTCATATGAGTAGTAGCTTTATATTTCAACTGTCTTACAAACTGCATTTTATCTATTAGCAATCTAGTGTACTGCCAGACAATTGAAGGCAAAGTTAAGTGCTGAAGAAGTTAAGGGATGTTATGTTATGTTATGTTTAAAAGTTAGATTTAGAAAGTTAATGAATTGTGCCAGGTATTCCTGGAAACAGATTAATCAACAGTACACTCTGGCCTTTTCAGGCTGGGGGATGAGTCTTTGCAATGATGTTTGTGGGACAGGGTGTGCTGGTACTGGATGTTGCAAGGCTGAAGGACTGTCTTAAAATACATATCTGTAAAGTGTTCATGTGAAGCTCTAAGCAAGAAACATGATGGATGAGGACATTTTTAAATACACTGGTTTGTTAAAGGCATTGTAACATTAGAATTCTGATAAGAAAAAAAAAAGAAAAAAAAAAAAATATATATATATATATATATATATATATATATATATATATATATATAAAGTGGGAGTTTTTTGGTCTTTGAGACTGATCTAAACATTTTGGCAGACAGTGTCCTAGCGCTGTTTATAAAATAAGCAAGAACTTTGCACCATCTGAAGTGTCATTCATGACTGAGTCGAAAAGGTAGAGCTCTTATTTAATTTGTGGAACAACCTCACATTGTCCGAAGATTTGATACAGGAACGGCTAATGAGATGTGACTTGAACCTAAAAGATGAAAGGCTAATAACGGCTGCTCAAGATAGTGGACTATGTACACATTAGTTTAAAAAGTCTACATAAAACAAGTGGGAAAAACAGACATATAATTGTTTTTGTAAAACAGAAATGGAAACAGCTGCACATCTCTATGCTGCATGTGATACATGGTTGAGGGCCTGTATGCTGAAAGACACAATAATGTGACAAATTTGTGCACTGAGAAATGCACAAACGCTACAATAAAAAGTAGCTGAGAAGCATTGAAGTCATGAACGACAAAGCATTATAGAGAATGATGAAGTTTATATCACATTGGATCGGCAATGACATACAGTTCAAAAAATTGATAAAAGGAAACCAGAAATAGTAATTCAGGAAAAAAAAAACAACAATTGCACCAGTTGCTGAAATTGTTACACATAGCAATTACAGTGTGTTATGTACAGAGAGACAAAGTCGTAAAATACCAAGATATGCAGGCAGAAGTGGAACAATGTAGATCAAAGTTACCCAGAAAATGCAAATAGTAGTAGGACTGACAGGACTAATAAAAAAGAATTTACGAACATACTTAAATATGCCACTAATACTTGTAACCTCATATGAACTGCAGAAGGCAGCAGTTACAGGTGCATTGAAATTGCTGAAAAGAGCACTTTTGGACAGCATCAAAGATTGACATAACACTGATTTCCTGAACATTAGTTATATCCTGACTTAGAAATGTGGTCTGTTCCTGTCAAGATATGCAAAAAAAAAAAAAAAAAAAACTAAGTAAAAGAAATCCTCACAACTTCCTATAAAACAATGTTTGGATAATAAATGTGTGTATATGTGTGTGTGTGTGTATATGTGTGTGTGTGTGTGTGTGTGTGGGGGGGGGTATATGTTTAAAGATTGGCTTTTAAAATAGTCAAATTTTAAAGGATCAGACTGATATCATCGACAGTTTAAAAAGTCAAACATATCCCTATTCTCTTAAGCAGAAAATTGTCCTGAGATCCTGGTACAGTGGGGACTGAAAACTATGCTCTTTTCCTCACTGCAATGTGATCACAGTGCTAGTATATATAATTTGCAGGTGATGTGGGTGATGCAGCCCCCCTCACGAGGGTGCAGGGGGGCTTCCTCCCTGCTAAAATGCTGTTTTTGAGTTTTTACATATGTTCGACTTCTTAAATAGTCAATTATATGAGTTCAGTCTTATGAACTTTGACTATTTAAAAATGTCAATCATAAGATATGTGTGTGTGTGTGTGTGTGTGTGTGTGTGTGTGTGTGTGTGTGTGTGTGTGTGTGTGTATGTGTGTGTCTGTGTGAGTGTGTGGTCCATAAAACATTGACAGTGAAAAAAGTACCCAAAATAAGTTATTTAATGTAAAAGGTAGAGTATAGGGAGCAAACCCACAGAGCAACTTGAAGAATGATTGTTCAATATATTATTCTGAGTGAAGCACATCCAAAATATATCACCAGCATGAAAAATGTGGGACTTTTTACTCCCCACCAACACTACCTCCACTGTATCTCACTCTTTCTCTCTTAGGATGGAGGCAACATCTAAATTATTAAAAATTAATGGAAAGCCACTGAGATGCAGTGTATATCAACATTCAAACTTGCATGCATACAACAAATGTTGTGTTTCTATTGTTTGCACTGAATTTGATTTTTGCTTTTATTCATCTTCAGTACTTTTATGAAATACTTTCTTTGCAGCATTAGGTAGGAACTGAACATTTAATTGATATTAATTACCTCCTTGGTCTTCCAAGGCTCTCACAAAATAGGTTATCTCTTCCTTTATCCTAACGTCCATGGTCTTTTTACCCATGCCAAAGTTTCTCAACACCATAAGGCAAAACCTCCTATGTTCTTTCCAGTGCTGCCCACTAGGAACCATGATAAGGCCTGAAGAATGAAGCAGAAATTAGACTTGGTTATTACAAGTGATAAAAAAATATTGACTTGCATCAATTATGAATCAAAGTATTCACTTCAAGCCACATGAGGACATTATAATATTGTAATATGAATACCAACAGTGGTCACTTTAAACAGAGTCCCTACTCCATACATGCAGTGATACATTAAGATGACATGTTTGTACTGCAAACCAATATTCTCTGATCCTAGTCTGTCTAGTACTCTGCACTGTGCAGCATCCAAACAATAGAACTGTGATCTCCCTCCCTCCCTCCTTCCCAGCACACAGAAAGACTGTATTCTGTGTGCTGTGATCTCCCTTCATACAGCCAAGCTCAAAGAATGCAGCCATTCACATTACAAATACAGTTGCAATATGCTGAAGAGTTTCCAGGTTATGTGGCATCTGCCACACTATCCACGCATTTACTGAGGTAGGTTGTCCATATTAGTGCTCTATGCATGCCGATTATTGTTTGTTAGTGTGGTGTCTCACCACCACCATCATCACCTCACCAGCATGATCATGTTTGTCACAACAGAAGTATAGAATGCATGGGTACTGGAGATGGCACAATGCACAGACAGACTTGTAGTGTAACCTGCTACTCAATAACTAGTTTGAATGATTTCAATATCTCCTCAAATGCAACAAAACAGTAGCATGTTAACATATCACAAACGTTAACATTATCGTGTGTAAATGTAAATATCTCTCCAGCTACAGGTTTTATATCAGTGAACAATGAACCTTAATATAGGGATGGTAGGATACACAATATGCCACGATGTGCACTCTGATACCATTCCTTTTACATCTTCTGTCCAACCTTCCAAACATGCATTTCATTCACGCACTCAGTATTATCTTCATGTTTATACATTTTTGAAGCTAATTTTGATTGTTCTAGAACTGACCATCAGCTACTCACAGTGCCTGTTTTCAATCACCCCAAACTGGTAGTACACTCCTCACTTCAAAATTGAGGAGAAAAAAGTCAAAGAACAAAAAGTGTAGCAAGCTACTTACTAGAAATGTAACAAGCAGTTTGCTACAGTTAAGCAGCTTGCTTCAGTTAAATCACGACACACTCAGCTCTTCAGCACTTCAGCCAGACCTATAAACACAGTACTGGCATTCATCTATGCAGCTGGGATAACCTCACAGCTTCACAAAGCAATGAATTTACTGCAATACTGTATCATAAGTATCTGTCAGTTGTGCTCCAAAACAGCTTACATCTAGGGCAGCCTTCACCTTCACCCTACCCTAGTTACAGGTCTGCATGAAATGTCAGTTTGTGCAAATACACTACCAATTCAAACTAAAATATGTATTTTTCAGAGGGGCATCCTTCCTGCACGCCCACACTCCTTACGTCATAACTCTCACTCTGTGGTTGCTACAATTTAGAGAAAGAAAAAGTATTTAAAAGATATGAAAACACTAATTGCTCTTCATCTGGGATGTCATGATCTTGGAGAAGAAAGAATAAAATGCCATCAGGCTAAATCACATTTCTACAGTTTGTAGCAAGAAAATAAATGACACAAAATATGGCACTTTAGCAACCAAATGAAGCTAGATATGAGCAATAAACCTTTGAGTACATGATGGAAAGCCATTATTAAGTTTATTACCAATGTGAGAAAGTTGGTTCAACACCGAAACATGGAGAAGCTTTGTAGAAATGAGTGCATAGGAAATAATAAAATTCAAAAATGCTGCTGGCTGAAAGAATACTGAGTGTTTAAAAAAAAAAAAGTAAAATACCTCAGTCATGGAAATCAGATCAAAGAAACATGGTGAATTCACATAACAATGTAGCCGAAGTTGTAACAGAAAGGTGGTGATAAGTTACAGTATTAGTGGTCCACAATGCGTAAGACCAAGTGCTTAGCTTGCTGGTATTATTTTATCTGAGCCAGATATGGAAATAATGTACATAAGGAAACCTGGTGGTGGAATGCAGAAGTCCAAGATGTGTCAAATGAAAGGAGTACAGAATAAATGGGATGTGGAAAATATGGACCAGACTAAGAAGGAATACTTGTTGGCTAACAAAGAGGCTAATAGAGCAGTTGCAGTAGCACTCTACTGGCTTCTGGAAAGTGGCTCAGTGCATGTCATCGGGTTGAAAGGCAAAGACAGAAAGATAACAAAGATAGTCATCAGACATCCTTCATAAAGACATGCCAGAAAGAACCTGCCCACCAGTTCAGAGAACATCAAAGGCAGGTGCAGGGAGTATTTCCAGCAACATCTGAATATAGAAAACCCTACAGAAGCTGTACTGCTCGAGACATAGCCTATGATGAGAGAATAGGAGGAGCCCACCATAAAAGAAGTAATAACAGCACTATAGAAAATGAAGTCAGGGAAATCAGCAAGCTTAGATAATGTCATGGCAGGTATCATCATGATGTTGGGTGAGGTGCAGGATTTTGGTGTTTTTAATTTCTCCAAGTCTTTTGGGTTTCTAATACCATGATGGGAATGGACCCCATTCCTAAGTTAAAGTACAATTAAAGTTCATGAAATTAGTATTGTTTCACTCTTTGATGTCAGCAAAAAGTGCTGTTCACAGCACCTGCAATGTGCCCAGTAATGACTCCTTCTGCAATTCGTATGGTGTTACATGAATTGGTAACATATCTAAATGCGATTGTAAATTCTTTTTTATAAGACCAGTTGCTCCTACTACTAGTGGAACTGTCTGTGTATCTTTCTTTCACATGGCTCTCTTTTCTGACTGCAGATCCCATTATTTTATAACTTTGTGTCTCTCTGTACACAAGACACTGATGTCACTGGGTATG
This sequence comes from Protopterus annectens, assembly GCF_019279795.1. Lineage (NCBI taxonomy): Eukaryota > Metazoa > Chordata > Ceratodontiformes > Protopteridae > Protopterus > Protopterus annectens. The sequence goes on along the minus strand of NC_056741.1, from coordinate 1,764,768,647 downwards.
GCAATTTCAATGATCAATGCTACTTTTGTCTTCTTTTCTTGGACCACTACATCTGGTTTTCTAGCATCTATCTTTTGAACTGTTGATATTGGGTGATCCCATGTGATATAAACTTCATAATTTTCTATGATTGTTTGTGGCTCATGTTTCCAGTGTTTTTCAGCCAGTTTGATAGCATAATGTTTGCACAATCTCCAGTGTAACAATCTCGCCACATTATTATGCCTTTCAGTATACAGTCCCTCTGCCATTAGTGCGTCACAACCAGCAACAAGGTGTGTGACTGTTTCCAATTCAGTTTTACAAAACCTACATATGTCTGTTTCTTCCACATGTTCAATGGACGTTGTAAACCAGTGTGTATGTAGCCCACTGTCTTGGTCTGCCAATATTAACCTTTCATTTATTGATATAAATTCACCTCTTCTTAACCATTCGATCTTGATCAACATGAGGCTCTTCCAGAAGTTTTCTATACTTGCAACTATATTTATGTTTTTTCCACATTTCTTGTCTTCTTATCTGGTTCTTCACCTTATATTCTTTCTTTTGTTTTTTTGGCACATTCAGTTGCTGCCTGGTTTTTATCCACTTCTGATTTGATTTCCATTCCTGCTTTACGTCGATATGCTTCTGCTAAATTAAGCAGAGACATAATCTTAGATTTATTCTCCTCATGTTTCAAAACTTTCACTACATTTGGATCTTGTGAGGTTAGTGAATATGTGTGGAGTCCCACGATTACAGATCTATACATGTAATCCATTTGAAGGAGGCCCATCCCTCCTTCAGAATGGGGAATATATAATCTCGGTATGCACTGATTTTTTATAAATAAAAGCAAAACCAAGTCAAGAGTCGTATATGGCTCGAGAATCACTCTCTTTACTCAAATAAACTGGAACGAACTATAAGCGTAAAACAAATATATGGTTTATTAAAACGAGTTAGCGCTTTCACCTAGTAAGGCTTCATCAGACTTACTAGGTGAAAGCGCTAACTCGTTTTAATAAACCATATATTTGTTTTACGCTTACAGTTCATTCCAGTTTATTTGAGTAAAGAGAGTGATTCTCGAGCCATATACGACTCTTGACTTGGTTTTGCTTTTATTTTCTATACTGCTTTATTAAGAGTCGTTCCGCTTTGGTTTTGATTTTTTATAAATCATTTGGTAAGCATGAAGCATCCTCCTTGTTTTAATATCCAGTCTGTCCAACACTTTTTGGGGCCAGTCAATCACTCCAAAACTATAAGTTAGGACAGGAAGAGCAAATTGATTTACAGCTTGGATCTTGTTCCTAGATGTCAATGCTGTTTTCAGGATCAATTTAAGTGTTCAAAAGTACTCCTTACTGAGTTTTATTCACATTTGTTCATGTTTTACTGCTGATCCTTCATCAATTCCCAAGTATTTATGCCCTCCCTCTTGCTCAAGTTCTTTCATATCACATTCTTGTCCCAAACTGATGTTTTCCTGGTGCTGTAGTTTTTTTTTAAAAGGTTGCTTTTGCACACTTATGAAGACCAAATGACATTCCAATATCATCTGAAAAAGTTTTGACAACCTGCAGCTGTGCTTTCAGTTCCTCATTTGGTGAGCTATACAGTTTTAAATCATCAACTTGACAAAAAGAAGATGAGAAGTCATTTGACTTTGTTGTTTCTAGGAGCCAAATTGTAGCCATGGCCTAAGCTGTTAAGTAAACAGCTTAATGGAAAATGGCAAGGCAGAATAGCAACGGTGACAAAGAATCACCCTGGAATATCCCTCTTTGAATTTTTATCCCTGGGATAATAATCTGTCCTTTATCATGGCTTAATTGCAAAGTGGTCTGCCACTGTTTAATGGTTACTGTAATGTAGTCAATCAGTGTAGGGTGTATCTTATACATTTTTAAGCACTCTTTTATCCATGAATGTGGAATACTATCAAATGCTTTTTTGTAGTCTATCCATGCCATACTTAGATTCTTCTCCTTCTTACAGTTCTCCACTATTACTTTGTTTAACAACAAATGATCCTTTGTTGTATATGACTTTCTTTTATTGCCCTTTTGTTCTACTGGCATGATTGAGTTTTCTTCTAAATGACTACAAACTCTGTTGTCATCAATTCCCATCTATCGTTTATACGTTGTTGGAAGACAAGTTATTGGTCTATAATTTTTAGGGTAGCTTGCATGTTCACTCTTAAGTAAGAGCATTGTTTTTCCTGTTGTTCACCAGTGCAGTGTATGTTCGGGGTGCGCATATAAATAGTTCTTACTCATGGCTAAATCCTAATGCAAAGAAGTTAATACTTTAAGTCAAAAGTTAGGTACTGCATTTGGGCCTGGGGATTTCCACTTAGAGGCTTTTCTCAACTTTGTTTCAGTCTCTCTGGCTGTTATTTCATCCCATTTCATATCCTGTATTTTTAAACTTCCTATTCTTTCTTATAATTCTTCTATCCATTTAGCATCTTTGTTATGTTCCACAGGATCTTCATAGATACTTCTCCAAAATGTATCTACTTCCTCTTTTTTTTGGCGGTCTTTCAATTCCTTTTACCTTATTTCCCAGTTCTCTATAAAACCTTTTTGGGTCATCAATAAATTGCTTATTTTGTGCTTTTTCCTTATATTAATCTTCGTATCTTCTAAGTCTTTCCGCTTGTTTTTAAAATTTTAGTTTGTTATCTCCCATAGTGCATAATAGATTCTGGTCTGTTCTAATACTGCACATTGCTTTTATCACATCTTTATTAGTACTTTTGTTGATCCATTCCCTCTTCTATAATCTTCTAACAATGACATTTCTTGTCTTAGCTGCTTTATAGTTTTCTCTATACGATATTTTCGTGATGGTATTCACTTTCGCTCCCTCTGTTCCCTTGCAACCCTGTGTTCCTGTGCTTGAATTTTATCAGTTATTAATTTAGCGGCACAGTAATATATTCTGTCTACACCTGTTATATTGCATGGATCTCTACGGACAGTCCTAATTACTGTGTTCATTTATTTTAGTAAGCTTCTGATTTTGGGGGTTTATTAACCTGCAGTCTATTTCTCTCATTGATCTTTATATATCTGTCTTTGTCTATTAAATCAAGCAACTCTTCTCTTAACTCATTTTCTTCCATACTGAGGGCACACCCCTTGTTTTCTATTTCCTGTGGGCATTCTATAGAAGTTCTATAGCATCTTTATGTGGCACATTATCTTCAATTTCATCCTGTGTCATCTGTTGTTCTGTCATATGGGAACTCACTGGCCTATCACTCTTCAACATTAACTGCTTTAGAGTTTCCACAGTTTCCTGTTCCTTTCCTTGCTGCCTAGCTTCAAATGAATATTTATACTGGTTTCCTCTGGAAGGCTCCAAAATATCTTGATATGGCAGCTGACCAATTGCTTCCTGTTCCACTGTTTCCCTTTTTCTTCTTTTCCTCTTAGTCTTCTTATTTTTTGTATTGTAAAGTTTTCCATATCCGGATTCCTTTGCCTGTACTTCTCTTCAAATATCTTTGGTACTGCTCTTTTTGTATTAGTTAGTTTGCTTTCTCATTTGCATAAATATTACACCATATTAAATCTCTTTTCCTTTCCCTTGTCCATATTTCTTTTTCACATGTCTCCTGATCTTCTTGCTTTTCCTTATTCTGGGGACTCACTCCATCATGCTGTGATGTAGTCTGTTTTAGACCTTCTATATTAAATCCTTCACTTCACAGGCACTCCATAACTGGGGGTATCCATAGCCCTATGGTGAGAAAGGCATATCCTTGGTGATTGAAGAATAAGCATTTTATTGTCAGTGTACAAGAACAAAGGGGCATTCACAGCTGTGGGCAGCACAGAACTATCAAACTCCTTTCATACTACAGGAGTGCTGGAGAGGCTGCTGCTCTGCACATGCATAGTAACTTGCTGATTTTTGCATTTTTGCTGTATCGAATGCTCACATTTGGTTTGTTAAATTATTCTCAGGATAGAAATGAGCAGTTCAGATTCAGACTGGAATGCAGCACAACAAACCTAGTGTTTGCAGTGAGAAATGTAGTTGAGAAGAAGCTACATATGACAAAGAGTCTAACTGGGCATTCCTAAACTTGGAAAAAGTGACAAGGTCCCACAAAAGCTGATTTGGGCAGTCCTTTGATGGTTCAAAATCTTAGAAACATTGTTAGAATTGTTGCAGGTCATGTACAACTATGAAGTGTGTTTGGACACACTGATAGACTCCCAAAAGAAGTGGGTGTACATCAGGGTCGGTTTCTGAATCCACTGCTGTTCATAGTTGTGATAGACTACATTAGCAAACCTACTGGAGGGGACAGATCAGCTAAGCTGCTGTATGCAGACACTGGATTACAAGCAAACTCTAATCAGGAACTTTAGCAAATGATAGGGAAATGGAGTGCAAAACTGAAGGCACATGGGATGAAATTGGGTATAGACGAGAGCTGTCATGCTAGCAATTAAAAAATCAGGAGAAGCTGAAACTTGAGATAAAAAAAGAAAATAATGGAATAGATTAAGTATCTGGAAGGGGTGGTTAAGGAAAATGGAGGTCTAATGAGGAGATCGAAGCTAGAATCAGAGTTGTTGCAGGCAACTGGCAATGAGTGTCAGGCGTATTGCGTGACAGAAGAATGCCAAAGAAGCTAGAATGCAAAGTGTAAAAACAGTGGTGCAAACCATACTTCTATATGGCACATAAACCTGGGCAGTAAAGGCAGGACAGCTGAGGAAGGTAAACGTGATGGAAAATAAGTACCTGAGATGGGTGGTAGGATGCACACTGTGGGACAGATGAAGAAATGATGACATCAGAACAGAAACCAGAGTAAGTTCAGTTGCAGAGAGAAGATCAAAGAAAGGAGATTTTGATGGTTCTGGCAAATGTACAATAAAGCAGAAGGGAATTTGGTGAAGAAGATCTGGGAGAAACAGGACAAAGACAAGAGGAAACAAGCACATCAAGCAAATATATAGTTGCATTGCATGAGAGAAGACCTGTAACATTCAAGCGTGACTGTTGAAGCAGGTAGGAGAGGGGCACTGATACAAGAGAAGTATCAAGAGCTAGCACAAGCCCTCTGACCCCATACGGAAAATGTGAAAAACAGAGCTGATTATTATGATATATATATATATATATATATATATATATATATATATATATATATATATATATGTAACTATCTATATATGTATGTAACTATCTCTCTCTCTCTCTCTCTCTATATATATATATATATATATACACAGCACACACACACACACACACACACACACACACACACATCTATCTATATAATATATACACCTTAAACAAGACAGTTTAAAAAAATATCAGGATAAATCCAAGGTTTCATCTCTTCACTTTGTCAATATCATGAGACAAAGAACTTTTAAATTTATGGACAATCAAATCCATGTGAGATTTTAAAATGTACATATTATAAACTTTATCAAATAAAAAACTTAATTAATATAAAAAACACTTACCGTTGGAAATAAAGATTTTCTTTTATAAAAAAAGTAATTCACACATATGATTGTACTTATATACATGAAAACTCACAGCATTAAATATCTGTACCTGTATCAAAACTATTTCTGGGAGCTTTTCTCTCCAAGCCTTCACTGAAAAAAGGTGCCTCTGCCCAGTTGGACTTTCCTACTAAACAAATCTGAATAAATAAATACATAAACAAATACAGAAATATTACCAAATCATGTTAAAGTTACTCATTTAATCCCAATATATGCAATACCCTCAACTTAATAATCAATCTGCTCCTCTTATTATACAAGATTTTATACTTGATGAGAGAGGAAGCATTAACCCGAGCTATGCCTATAAAGGTAAAATGGGCCACAGCATACTTTTTTTATGTTTAAAAAGGGCATTTCTTTCCCTTTGGCATCAAATATCACTAAGATGAAATAACAGCCTTTGTTTCCAAGGTTTATATTTGTCCATAGCAAAAAGCACCACAACCACAGGTTGTCAAGTATACCACCATTACATGTAATCAAACTATATATATGGCTCATGATTTTCAGTGTTTTTCAGCCACTTCAATACCATGCTGTTTTCACAATCCCCAGTGCCACAGTCTTGCCACATTATTATGCCTTTGAGTATAGAGTCCTTCTGCCATTAGTATGTCACAACCAGGAAAGAGGTGTGCAACTGTTTCCAATTCTGTTTTACAAAATCTACATTTGTCTGTTTCTCCCACATGCTCAATGGACTTTATACACCAATGTGTGCGTAGCCCACTGTCTTATGCCACCAATATTAACCTTTCATCTCTTGGTTGGAATTTGCCTTTCCTTAGCCATTCCTGCATTCGTTCCTGATCAACATGAGGTTCTTCCAGAAGTTTTCTATACTTGCAACTATATTTATGCATTTTCCACATTTCTTGCCTTCTCATCTGGTCCTTCACCTTATATTCTTTCTTTTGTTTTTTGGCACATTCAATTGCTGCCTGTTTTTTTTTTTCCAGTTGTGGTTTGATTTCCATTCCTGCTTGACACTGGTATGCTTCTGCTAGCATAAGCAGGGAAGTCATCTTAGATTTAGTCTTCTCATTATTTTATTTATTATTATTATTTTACATTTGTTTACCGGGAAAGTCCAACTGGATATATGTCCATTTTCAGCAGAGGCCCGGGAAGAAAAGCTCCAGAAAGCAGAGTACAAATACATTAGGAACAACAGAAACGTTTAGAGATAAGTATAATATGCAGTTTTCAGTAGGGTTAAAAACTTAGATTAAACATAGTAGCCAACATCAAAATCATGTGGCTTCATTTAGAGACAATAATACATGCAGTTATGGGCTAAGTCCCATCAAGAATTCATACACGTATTAGAGTATATGATTGAAATGCTTAGGGAGAGTTTGCATGAACAGTGGGTTTTGATTAGTCTGGGTTTAAGCTGGAACATTGCCAGTGCTGTTGGAAGTGTAGTTTGAGGTTTTTTTTGAACTGGGTTAAGGAGGATTGGTGAGTAAGTTTGCCAGGTAGCATATTCCAAGTTTTGCCTACTGAGTTTGTGAAAAGAGAGTCCCCAGCCACATTTATGCTCTTAGTTGTTTGTACCAGCAATTTGTCAGCAGAGTGTGGTGACCTCAGGTTGCTGTATGGTTTGATGATCTTATTTAGTGCTGGTGTTTTTTCAGGTTGATATAGTATTTTGTGGTTATTACAAGTTGGTTATATCAGAGAAGACTGGGCCACTCCAGCCATCCTAGTTGAGTTAGGTTGATACAATGGTGGGTCCTAGAGGTAGCACCTGTAGCAAATCTAGCAATATGGTTGTAACAACTAGCAAGTTTGGTAAGGATGGCTTGGTTCAGGTTAGTGAAGAGGTGGGAGGTATAGAGGACGGTAGATAGTAGGTGGGACTGAGCGATAGTGGTTCTTGCAAAAGGAGTGAGGTAGGGTTTGATCCTGTATAGGGAGCCCAGTTTTTTGTTGACAGATTTGATGGTTTGATTGACATGGATATCATATTTTAGGGCATTATCGACTGTGAGGCACAGGAGTTTTGTGTGAGTATCTGGGGATATAATTGTGCCATTGTTGTAACTTATAGTAAAGAATGGTGAGGAGGATTTGCAGGTGAGGGAAAAGATGAGCAGTTTAGTTTTGTTGGAGTTTAATAGAAGCTGACGGTTTGCAAACCATGTTTCTACATCATTGAAAGTATTCTGGGTTAGGGTGATAAGCTCAGTTGAGGAGGAGGCTGTACATATTAAAGTAGAGTCATCCGCATATTGGATGCAGGTGGCCTTGGGAGTGATGGTGGGTAGGTCATTGATAGACTGAGAAGAGTAGTGGTCCTAGTATGGAGCTTTGGGGGACTCCTAGAGTAATTGGTAAACGTGTGGATAGGGTATTCTACCATAAAACTGCTTGTTGTCTATCAGACAGGTAAGATTGGAACCATTTAATAGAGCTGCTATTCAGTGACAGTTCCTTCAGGGTACAGGGAAGCAGATGGTGACTGGCCATATCAAAGGCCTTAGAGAGATCTAGGAAGAGAGCAGAGGTAAGTTTGTTATTGTTTCGGTTGATGTTGATAGAGTTAGAGAAGGATAGGAGGGCTGATGTGGTGCTGTGGTGTGGCCTAAAACCATGCTGAGAGTTGGCCAGTAGGTTATTGTGGGTGAGATAGTGCATTAATTGGTTGTGGATGCACTTTTCCATAACTGTGGCCAGTGGTGACAGTATGGCTATTAGTCGGAAGTTTAAGAGGTCTAAAGAATTCCCTCCTTGATGAAGGGGAATGACATGGAAAACCTTCCAGAGAGAGGAGATAGTGGCTTCAGTCAAGATGCAGTTTATTATGATCAAGACAGGGTATGCAATGGCATCTACCACTTTTTGTAAATATTCTGGTTGGAGGAGATCAGCTGCCAGTGTAGTGGGCTTTAGTTTGTTAATTAGAGATCAGATGGTGGATGTAGATACAGGATGGAAGGCGAAAGGGAGTGGGGTAGTGGATGTGGAGGAGTTTTGAAAGGAGCTGGTGGGGGGTAGTTGGCTAGCTAGTGATTGGATGATTTTGGTAAAAAAATTGTTAATGATGTTAGCAGTTTCCTCTGGAGTTTTAAGGTCGCAAGTTGAGGGGGAAGGGGTGGAGGTTTGGCCAGGGTGGAGAAGTTTGTTTATGCCTGCCCAAAGTTTCTGAGGTTTGTTCTGGTGTTTTTGCTGAAGGTGTTGATAGAAGTTTTTTGTCTAACAGTGTGGCTTTCTTGGTATCATTCCTTAGTTGTCGGAATTTAATATGGTTACGTGGGTCTTTGGAGGTGCACCATTTGTCCCATGCTTTATTTCTTGCTATGATCTTGGTTTTGGTTACTTTAGAGAGCCAGGGGGCAGTCATAGTTTTGGATCTGAGGGTGCGGATAGGAGTGTGGGAATCTAGAATGGAGAGAAATTTAGAATTAAAGTAGGTACAGCATCATCTAGTGGAAGTTCTTTAAGTATGGCCCAATTACATACTCTGAGTTCACTCTGAAAGTCAGTGGAGTTAAAGATCTTGTTGTTTCTGATCGATTTATATAGAACTTTGTGGTGGTTATCTACTTTATGCTTAATGATACAAGTGAGTAGGTGGTCACTTATACCCATGTTATATACAGGTCTGGGTTAGCGCTGATAATAATCCAGTCTAGGATACTGCCTTTGTAGTTGGATTTATTTATTCTGGTGGGTGAGGATATAAGTTGGATATAACCGTGAAAGTTTATATGGGTGGTGGGAGAATCAGAGGAACAATTGTTCCAGTCAATATTAACGTCTACTAACACCATAGTTTTATAGGGGTATTGTTGGAAAGCCATTGGAGGAAGTCTTCTAGGGTATTTGCATTGTTGCCTGGGGGGATATAAATGCAGGCAATGAATATAGATTTACTTTGGTTAAGCTGTAGTTTTCTAACTAGGGCTTCTGCATTATTAAACAGGGGGGGGGGCTGTTGTGGGGATAGTGTGACATCTATTTTGTTTTTAAACAGAACTGCCACTCCTCCACCTTTCCTGGTGTTATGGTCTAGTCTAAGTATGTTGTACCCTGGTGGCATAACCTCATCATTTTTAATTCCTGGTTTTAGCCAGGTTTCTGTAAGACATAGCACATCAGGTGAGTAGGTAGCTAGAAGGACATGACGATTATGGACTTTGTTGTTAATACTCCTGATGTTTAGGTGACAGGTCAGGAGAGAGTTAAGGGATCTTGAATTTGACCATATGTTGAAGGTGGTAGTGGGCTGGGAGCTTGTGGTAAGGGTGGGTCCAGGGTTAGGGTGGATGTCCCCATCCCTCATCAGAGTAAATTGTACAGTGATTATTAGTTTCAGTGCTTTACTTATTGATAATATCTGGTTTTGGGGGAGATGGGCCATGGTCTAGTTAGTTGGTGGTTGTTAAAATTGGAGAGGATACGTTTATAGTGAGCTAGGGGTTGGTCTGATTCACTCAAGGTGGGAGCAGAGATGGTATGAGATATGGGGTGGTGAAAGCCAAGATAGGGCTGGTTTTCATAGATGGTGAGGAGATATAGCCCAGGCAATATAACTGAGAGGAACATTATTTATTTATTATTTATTTATTTATTTCCAGTTTGATAACCGGGGAAGTCCACTGGGCCTGAAAGCCCGTTTTCAGTGGAGGCCCGGGGAGAAAAGCTCCATGATAATACATTACACACAAAAACACAGCAGAACAGATCTAAACTAATACACACAAAAACACACTCTGTTCTAATAGCATAATACTTTAACAATTTCCAAACAAGAATGAGGTGCATTGGGCACTATACATAAGAAAAAGATATATTAGTGCAACTGTGAATGTTAGTAAAGTAGGAAAGGAAAGGAAATTATAGATAGAGTTTGAATGCAAGAGCAGGGATGCATGGGAGAAACGAAGAAGAAGCAAAGAAATTAAAGGAGAGGTGTCAGAAGAGGATAGAAAAAGAACAGATAACTAATGTTCAAATTGTGGTTGAGTCCAGGAGACCACCTTGAGAAAAAAGTCAAAAGATTTAAGGTGAGAGTAAGCATAGCACTTGAAGGAAAATAAAGGGTTTATTCAGGGAGGAAGGAGGAGATAATGAAGAAGAGAGGGGAGCTAGGGAGAGTGTCAGAAGAAGGGGAACCAGGGGGATGGGATGGAACTAGGATAAATTGAGATCTAGGTAGGAAGTATACAATTACATTTCCAATTTTGGAAGAGGTGAGAATGGAGAAGAGATTTAAAGTGTTCATAGTTTGTAGTGGCTCTTAGAAGGGAAGGAAGTGAGTTCCATTTTTTTTGCTGTAGTATAGGAAAGTAGGAGCTGGCCAGGGGGTCGTTTGGGTTTGTGTACTGAAATAAGATTTTGGTGGCTAGATCTTAGGGGCCTTGGAGGAGTGTATATGGTTAAGATATTAGATAATGCTGGGCAAGCAGTGGGTTTAAAGATTAGTTTGTGTGCAGTAGTAAGTTGGAGGAAACTGAGTTGATTAGGGAGTTCTAGCCATTGAAGACTACGGAGGCAGATGCAGTGGTGTGTAGAATGAGTGGAGTTAGTAGCGAATTTGGCAATTTTGTAGTAGCAACTTTCAAGTTTTGTGGAGATAGAAGTGGAGAGATTGGATAGAAGAGGAGCACCATACAGTAGAGAAGGGAGAAGGAAGGTAGTGGCGAGAGTTTGTCTTGAAGATGGAGTAAGAAAGTTTGCATTTCTATAAAGCATACCGAGCTTCTGATGAGTTTTCTTTATGTTTAGTTGAATATGATTATTAAATTTCAGGTGTTCATCTCATCTTGATAGTAGAGATACTTGGTAAGGAATGTGGGTGGAGAATTAAGAGGTTTGTTGGCAGGAAAGGGTGGTGTATGGGGGGGGTGGTGTATGGAGGTGTGGGTTATCTGCAATAGGTTGTAGGAGAGGGGGGAGTGGTTTATTGGGCTTAAATTTAGCACTGGTGGGAGCGGGTAGAATTTGGGGACAGGGTGGGGTGCAAAGCGAGCCCTCATGAAGAGAAGGCAAGTGGAGCGGGACTATACCAAGCTACAAGGATTTCTAGAGTCTGTGAGTATGCAGGCTTAAAGAATACAACTTTACAGTGATTTTACTCAGTTCTTTTTAAAGTGAGCTACAATTTACCCAGTTTTACTCAATTCTTTTGAAAGTGAGCTGTGTTTTACTCAATATTGTATTAAACAAAGTTTGCAGTTTAGCCAGACAATTTTACTGACTGTTGGGAGTAAGCAAGCTTTTAACTTGAATTTTGTACATATATTTGTTATTTCTTTAGCAACTCGGAGATGAAGTAAGCAGGGGGAATCGGTTATACAGGCTGTATGTGCTGTAGAATGCTTAGCTTATGTTTCAAAACTTTCACTACATTTGAGTCTTGTGAGTTCAGCAGATATGTGTGGAGTCCCACGGTTGCAGATCTGTACGTGTTATCAATTCCAAGGAGGCCCATCCCTCCTTCAGAACAGGGAATATATAATCTTGGTATGTACTGATTTTTATAAATCATTTGGTGAGGATGAAGCAACCTTCTTGCTTTCCAGTCTAATCTATCCAACACGTTTTGGGACCAGTCAATCAATTCAAAATTGTAAGTTAGGGCAGGAAGAGCAAGTTGGTTTATAGATTGAGTTTTGTTCCTAGATGTCAATGCTATATTCAGGATTAATTTAAGTCTTCTGAAGTACTGATTATTAAGTTTTATTTACATTTGTTCTCTCCCTTTTTTAATTTCTCCAAATCTTTTGGGTTTCTAATGCCATGACAGGAATGGATCCCATTCCTAAGTCAAAGTACATTTAAAGTTCATGCAATTAGTATTGTTTCACTCTTTGATGTCAGCCAAAAGTGCTCTTTGCAGCACCTGCAGTGTGCTCAGCAATGACTCCTTCTGCAGTTTGTATGGAGTTACGTGTATTGGTAACATATCTAAATATGATTGTAGATTCTTTTATAAGATCTGTTGTTCCTACTACTATTGGAATTATCTGGGTATCTTTCTTCCACCTTGCTCTCATTTCTGCTAGCAAATCTTGATATTTTATAACTTTCTGTCTCATTGTACGCAGGACATTGTAGCCACTGGGCATGACAATTTCAAGTATCAATGCTATTTTTGTCTTCTTTTCTTGAACCACTATATCCAGTTTTCTAGCATCTATCTTTTGAACTGTTGGTAATGGGTGAGCCCATGTGATGTAAACTTCATCATTTTCTATGATGCTTTGTGGCTCATGTTTCCATTGTTTTTCAGCCACTTCAATACCATAATGCTTGCACAATCCCTAGTGCAGCAGTCTTGCAACATTATTATGCCTTTCAGTATACAGCCCTTCTGCCATTAGTATGTCACAACCAGCAACGAGGTATGCAACTGTTTCCAATTCAGTTTTACAAAACCTACATTTGTCTGTTTCTTCCACATGTTTAATGGACTTTGTAAACCAGTGTTTACGTAGCCCACTATATTGGGCCACCAGTATTAACCTTACATCTCTTGGTTTGAATTCACCTCTCCTTAACCATTCCTGCATTTGTACCTGATCAACAAGAGGTTCTTCCAGGAGTTTTCTACACTTGCAACTATATTTATACATTTCCCACATTTCCTGTCTTTTCATCTGGTCCTTCACCTTATATTCTTTTGTTTTATGGCAAATTCAGTTTCTGCCTGATTTTTATTTACTTCTGGTTTGATTTCTATTCCCGCTTGACGCTGATATGCTTCTGCTAGATTAAACAGTGAAGACATCTTAGATTTATTCTCCTCATGTTTCAACAGTTCACTATATTTGGGTCTTGTGAGGTCAGCAGATATGTGTAGAGTCCCATGATTGCAGATCTATACATGTAATCAGTTTCAAGGAAGCCCATTCCTCCTTTGGAACAGGGAATATATAATGTTGGTATGCACTGAATTTTACAGATCATTTGGTAAGCATGAATCATCCTTCTTGTTTTAATATCTAATCTATCCAACACATTTTGGAGCCAATCAATCACTCCAAAAATGTAGGTTAGGACAGGAAGAGCAAATTGGTTTATATCTTGGATTTTGTTCCTAGATGGCAATGCTGTTTTCGGGATTAATTTAAGTCTTCTAACGCAGTCTACAAAGTCTAAAGACGTCTTATCTTCTCTTTGTCAATGATTTACAGTCCTTACTAAGATTTATTCACATTTGTTCATGCTTTATTGCTGATCCTTCATCAATTCCCATATATTTATATACTTCCTCTTGCTCAAGTTCTTTTATATCAGATTTTTGTCCCAAACTGATGTTTTCCTGCTGCTGCAATTTTTCTGCTTTAAAGGTTGCTTTTGCACATTTATCAAGGCGAAATGACATTCTTATATTATCTGAAAATGTTTTGACAACTTGCAGTTGTGCTTTCAGTTCTTGATCTGGTGAGCTATAGTTCTAAATCATTGACAAAGAGAAGATGAGAAGTCTTTAGACTTTGTTGTTTTCTAGTTGCCAAATTAGCTGTTAAGTAGCCAGCATAATGGGTTAAGGGCAAGGTAGAATAGCAACAGTGACAGAGAGTCACCCTGGAATATCCCCTTTGAATTTTTATCCCTGGGATAATAATTTGTCCTATATCATGGCTTAATTGCAAAGTGGTCTACCACTGTTTCCTGGTCACTGTAATGTAGTCGGTCAGTGTTGGGTGTATCTTAATACATTTTTGAAGCATTTTCTTATCCATGAATATTGGATATTATCAAATGCCTTTTTGTAGACAATCCATGCCATACTTAGATTCTTTCCCTTTTTACATTTCTCCACTATGACTTTATTTAACAACACTATGACTTTATTTGACAACAAATGACTCTGCTACAGTTTGCAGTGAGGGAAAGGTTAGTTTACTTTTTATTTGCTGTATTTTATATTACTTTATTGCCTTTTTCTATTTTGTATACTGTGATTTATTTTCTTCACACTGTGTTTTACTTAAATTCTGCTTTTAACTGCATATTAAAACTTGAAAAGAGACCACAGCTCAGTCTCTTGTCAGTCAGACAGAAATTTTTCCCACCCTCCTTCCAGACAGTTGTGTTATTAAAACACTTCTGTCTTTCTAGTTGCATGTCCTTATGTTAATTTGACCACATATGACATATCTCATTTCCTCTGTGCTTTTACTGGCTAGTGTGATGAAGCACAAAATTATCCTTTTGTGAAATCACTCCCTTTCAACTATTTAAATTTATTGGCCATCCTACTGTACTCCATAGTACCAGAATATAAAAGTGACCACCCCCATTCAATCTATCTTGCTGTTTTAAAAATAGAGGCTCTCCACTAAAACTTAACTTTTTAGACATGTAAAACTTAAGCTACCTACCTTCACATCTAACTCCTCTAGTGCACACTGCAGTATTTAGGATAAACCATTTTTTTCATCTTATCTTTAAGCATCTATTGTAAGACCACCAGTTATTGGAAAGCCCACATTCTGCCTTTCAGTAGTCATCTTGGGATTAGTGCTTCTGTTTTCTCCTGGTGAAAGGAGGAGTGCAGTTACATTATTTCCTGGAGACTGCTGATCACCAGACAGCTTAATAACTGCTTTATAGGTGGCAGCTTGGAATCTGTGCTTATATTCTGATCCTGGTGAGAGAGGGAGCAGAGTGGATTGATTCCTGACTCCTTCTGGTTGGAGAGTGAGTGTCTGTGCTTAACGTACCTGATTGGTCTGGTTGCTATTCGAGGCATCTACCAGAAAAAGGCTACAAGTCTACAGACACTTGCTTCATCTGTGACAAGACTGTGGATCACCAAACAGGCTGTGGCCTGCTTCTCTTCTTGGGACTGGTGCTAACATTTTGCTTCTGGTAAGAGAAGAAGCAAAGAAGTATTGTATCTCAACAGAGTGAAGCTGTGCTGAGACCAGCATTAGTAGTAGCCAGGCAGTAGCCTTTCATGTGACTGCCCTCTTTTCATCATTCTTGACAAGCTAATTCTTTATGTTTTAGTAAGTACTGCTTGATTTCTTTCTAACTTCAGAATATCTGCCTAAATACTTCATCCTTAAATTTTCAGGGTCTATGTTTTAGTTTCCCCTCACGTGTTTGGCATTGCACTATACAGACTCAGACACCTTGAGTGACATTTGTCCTGTAAAAGGAATATATAAAGAAACAGCTCCAGTACTTAGTAATAATGACCATCTCTTCTAGCATGTCTAAAGGTCAGTTCGCTGTGCTTCCTTCTATTAACCTGGTGATCCTGGGCATTCTGAGGCAGTGCAGCAACTGCCTCAGGTACACAGACAACCCTCTCCTCTTACCTCCCAACATTCAGACATGTGAGAGATGCACTTATATATCCAAACTGGAAGCCATCCACTCTCAAGCCAAGACCGGAATAACTGGTCAAGAGGAGAAGGTCAACACCTGCACCATACCACATGCAACACATAGCCCTCCAGAACACCCACCATCACAGCTCTCACAGAAAAACACAAACCACACACCCAACTTCGTGGAGGCTCTCAATAGAAATCTACCCAAACAGCAAAGACCTCCAAGGCAGAAATGCACTCGACCACCACAACACAGCACAAACCACAAGACACATATCTCACCTACACAGTGTGCCCCTCAACCTAAGCCCATAAGGCAAAACAGCTTACCCAATACACTAATCATAGATGACATGATAGTGAGGTACACTGATGTCCCACTCACTAGGTTGAATAAGGAGAAGGTAACAGTCAGCTCTCTATCAGGTACCAGAATCCGATACATAACACATGCACTCAGGTCACTCCACTACAAGTGCAAGTATGACTCTGCCACTGTCCATGTGGGTGTGAATGACTTGAGATGCACCTCCCTGGACTACATGAAAAGAGACATGGAGGAGCTCTCAGATTATGTGGCCCAGGCAGGTATGACACTAGCCCTGAGCAACATCCTACTGACACTCAGAATGATATCGCAGTACAAGTAGAAAATAATTGACTTCAACAATTGGCTAAGCTTCTGGTGTCATTCTAAGGGGATCCAGTATCTGTCTGCTTGGGATGACATGATTGACAGACCTTGATGCTTTGCCAGAGATGGCCTTCATCTGTTATCCCTAGGTTTCCAGATACTGGCTAAGGCTCTTGCCATCCCTATAGTGCCTTTCTAGGCGATGTTCCAAAGACCAAATTACCACCGTAACAGCTAAAAATAAATGCAATCTGAGGGTCATGCTGCTGAACACTCGAAGTCTAAATCTCAAGATGCACTTGCTTGAAGCACTCCACAAAATGGAAAATATTTGTGCTGTATTGGAGACCTGGTTTAAAACAGCAGAAAGCACCCCCGTGCTACCAGGCTTTAAGTCATTCCACACCTTTCAGCCCCAGAACATGGACGTAAGCTCCAAAGACAGTGGTGTCTCCATATTCATAAAGGATATGCACACCTCCAGACTAGTAGTCCAGCATAACGCATCTGGGTAAGACTGTGATTCAGGCTGTAGCCTGCTATAGGTCCCCAACCATGTCCCAAAACTGTCACTTCACGTTCCGAAGCACCCTGGAAACTATTAGGGTCCAACACAACACTCTCATACTAGGTGACTTCAACTACCCCTCCTTCAGCTGGGAAAACTACTCATGCACCAATACACTAGCCAAACACTTCCTGGAATTCATCAGTTCCAATGCCCTGGACAAGCTCATTCTTACCCCCACTAGAGGAAGCAACATCCTTGACCTGGTTATTACTAACATGGGCAACTGTTTCTATACACCAATAGCTAATTCCTCCCTGGTTAGATCACACCACAAACTAATCATCATCGAAATCCACATCTCACCCCCCCCCCCCCCCCCCCGCAAAGGTAACCACCATAAAAAACTTCTCCAAAGCTGACTTTGGGTTCCTAAAAACAGAGGTGGCTAACTTTACGGCACCCATGTCAATGGAAAATAGATGCATGACTGCTGAATCATACACCAAAGCACTGTATGAACATGTACATAAATGCATGGAACTAGCCATACCTAACAGAACAGACGGTCTCCTACAAAAAAGGAAGCCAATCTGGTGGTCCCCTGCCATTAATAAACTCTACAACAGAAGGAAGAAACTGTTGCAGAAAAAGGTGAAGTTCCAAGACTGGAAAAACTCCCTTATTAGCCTCAACAAAAAGTTGAGATCTCTCATCAGAACCTCTAAAGCCAGCTATGAAGGCAGAATTGTGGCAGACACTAAAAACAACCAAAAAGTCTTCTATAGTTAAATCAAGAATCACCACAACAATACCCAGGTTTGCTCTGAGTTACTGCACAATGATACCTCCTATACTGAGCCAACAGATATTGCCAATGTACTGGCCAACAGATTCAGTGCCAACTTTACCCCTCTCTCCCTCCCTAAAGGACCAATCACAATACCGGAGGAATGCCAGGCACCCAGTATTACTGCAGCACAGGTTAAAGCTGCATTGTTGAAGGAAAATACTACAGCTTCCATGGGACCCAACAATATCCCTGAATGTGTTCTACATGAACAAAAAAGTGAACTGGTACCACATCTTTGTGCCCTGTTCAATCACAGCCTAACCTCAGGCTTTTTCCCTACCAAATGAGGCACTGCTACAGTCATCCCTCTCCATAAAGGGAGAGTGACTACAGACCCTGGGAATTATCACCCATTAGCCTGATGAGTCTGATATGTAAGGCTATGGAGCGCATCATCATGGACCTAATTAATAAGGATATAGGGGATCTCTCAAACTCTAAATCCCACACAATTTCGTTTTGTGAAAGGTAGCTCATGCCTGCTCAACCTGGTTGACTTCTTTGAGTCAGTCACCAGAGCTGTGGATGAGGGCAAGAAAGTTCATACAGCCTACCTCGATCTGGCCAAGGCCTTTGATACCATTCTCTACTCAGGAATTATTCATAAACTCACCAAACTAGGCATCAACCCCTATTTCACTAGGTGCGTTGCAAATTGGCTCACAGATAGAACCCACAGTGTGAAAGCAGAAGACTCCAATTCAGACTGCTGATCAGTCATGAGTGGATTCCCACAGGGACTGGTCCTGGGTCCTTTCCTCTTTAGCACCTACTTTTCAGATGTCCAGGCCAACACGGTGGGACTATGGCTGACCAAGTTCACAGATGGCTGCAAGCTGGGAGCCATTATTAACTCCCCAAGTGATGTGGACATCCTACAGAAAGACCTCACTGAGACCAGTGACTGGTGTCAAAATCATGACCTTAAGCTTAATGCCAAAAATGCGTCATTATCCCCATTGGGAAAAACTCAGTTCCCACTAATTACCACATCGATGGGAGCCCACTGAACACTGAAGCCGTTATAAGAGATCTGGGACACAGGTAGACAGCAACCTCTCCTTCGACCACCACATTGCCACTGTGGTCAGAATGTCCTTCTGTGTGGCACATCTCATTACCAAGGGTTTCACATCCAGGAAGAAAGAGGGCATCATCCCTCTCTACTCTTCCCCCATTAGGCCAATGATCGAGTATAATGCCCCGTTTGGCATGTACCTCAACAGACATATACAACAGTTGGAAAGGCCACAAAATTACCTCACAAAGAGAATTCTAGACCTTAAACACATGTCCTACATAGATAGACTCAAAAAACTCCAACTATTCTCTGTTTCATATCACCTACTAAGAGGTGATCTCTGCTTGACTTACAAAGCCATGTCTGACTCAGCTCTGTTAGAAATGCTACATCTAAAGAGATCCCAATCCATCTGCACCACACACTCTAGAGACCTCAACCTCATTACCACAATAAACAGAACATGATGGAGGGACAGGTTTGTAAGCCAGAGACTGCTTATGCTCTGGAATATACTTCCCATACATGTCAAGCAGAGCACCTCACTGGCTCTCTTCAAGAGAAATCCTGATGAGTGGATGGGAAATAGAAAGTTCACCCTGGGGATCACTTCAATGGCTCTACTTGATAGAGAGCACTGGGAACTAATGTTGGGTGGCACGATACCAGGGCACTTCTATGAGCTAGGCTTGTAAAGGGTCCAGAGCCATTAGCCTAGTACATGCCTATGAACCTATGAACATATATAACTTTATTTTATTACCCTTTTGTTCTACTGCCATAATTGAGTTTTCTTCTAAATGACTATGAACTCTGTTGGCATCAGTTCCTGCTTATAGTTTATACATCATCGGAAGGCCAGTTATTGGTTTATACTTTTTGGGTTACCTTGCAGGTTCACTCTTAAGTAAGAACATTGTTTTACCTGTTGTCAGCCAGGTTGATGTCTGTTCGGAATGCGGATATAAATAGTTCCTACTCATGGCTAAATCTTCATGCAAAGATGTTAGTACTTTTAACCAAAAGTTAGGTACTGCATCTGGGCCTGGGGTTTTCCAATTTGAGGCTTTTCTTAACTTTGTTTCAGTCTCTCTGGCTGTTACTTCATCACATTTCATATCCTGCACCTTTAAACTTCTTATTCTTTCTTTTACTTCTTTTATCCATTTAGCATCTTTGTTATGTCCCACAGGATCTTCATAGATACTTCTCGAACATGTATTTATGTCTTCTTTTTTTTCTTTCAATTCCTTGAACCTTGTTTCCCAAGTCTCTCTAAAACTTCTTTGGGTCATCGATAAATTGTTTATTTTGTACTTTTCTTTTATATTTATCTGTGTATCTCTTAAGTTTTTCTGTCTGTGCTGAAATTTTTAGTTTATTTGCTATAGTGCATGATAGATTCTAGTCTGTTCTAATAGTGCACATTGCTTTTATCACATCTATCTTTCTTAGTATTTTTGTTGATCTATTCCCTCTTCTATAGTTTTCTAACTGTGACACTTCTTGTCTTAATTGCTTTATCATTTTCTCTGTTTGATTCTTCCATGATGGTATTTGACTTCTCCCCTTCCTTTCCCTCACTACCCTGTGTTCTTGTAGTAGAACTTTATCAGTTATTAATTTAGCTGCACATTAATATATCCTGTTTACCTCTGTTATATCGTATGGATCTCTATGGGCAGTCCTAATTACTGTGTTCATTTGTTTTATCAGACTTCTGACTTTTGGGTTTTTTTTGCCCTTCTGCAGTCTATTTCTTTCATTAATCTTAATATATTTATCAGTTATTTTGAGTTTTGCAAACCCAACTGATGTGCAGTATCAAGCCCCACCCAAACCCTGTGTGACACATAGCATCATGGCCATGTCTGCTAACCTCCCACCTACATACTGAATCTGGTTGCTTGGCTGCATTAATATGCATAGTGTTCCGAAGCCGGTAAATATCACAGTTGTGAACTATACATATTTGTACATGAAAAATACACAAAATATAGAAATAAACAAAGGGTGGGTTACTGATCCTGAAAATCAACCAATATCACAGGTGCAAACTAGCCATACCATTAAATGAAATGTACAAAACATTGAGACAAACAGTCATAAGTGAGGCTTCTGTTACAAACACCAAATTACCTATGTTTTGGGTTTCTAATACTGTGACAGGAATGGATCCCATTCCTACAGTTCAAGTAGTCTTTGATATTTGCCGAAAGTGTTGGTCACAATACTGGCATAGTAGTCAGAATTGCTTTCTAATGCACTTTGTGTGGAGTTACTTGTGCTGGTAGTATATTTAAATATGCTTGAAAATCCTTCTTTTATTATCCCTGTTGCTTTGACTACTGTGGGAACTTTTTGAGTGTCTAACTCACATTTTTGCAGTTTCTGCTTGCAGATATTGGTATTGTATGTCTTTGTGTCTCTCGTTATAAAAGGCACTATAATCAGTCAGTGCAGCTAGCCATTATGTCCTTTTTTCCTTCAGTAGTACCTCTGGTTTTCTAGCTTTTACCTTTTTAGTTGTTGTTATTGGATGTTCTCATGTGATCAGAACTTCATTTATGTAATGCTTTTTGCTCAAGTTTTCAGTGTTTCTCAACTACATGTTTGTTGCAGTATTTGCAAAATCTCAATGCAGCAGTTTTGCTCCATTGCTGTGACTTTCAGTATACACACCATCCACTATGACTGTATTGTAACTAGTAACTGTTTCTAGTTCTGCTTTACAGAATCTGTACTTGTCTGTCTTTCCCATCTTTACTATGCAGATTTTGTATGAAGACATTTGAAATGTCTGTAATTGCTGGTTATGATTTTATATTTACTATGAGTAAATGCGTGAATATTTTATATTTACGATGAGTAATTTTGTATTTTGAACAGATGATGTGGTACATGACTGTAGAAAGTTATTGGGTGTTTAATATAGCAATAACCCACGCCTGGGTGTGGGTAAAGCTGGATTTACCCATGGTTGGTGTGGTTTGGTCACAAGGGCGAAGCTCAAGTGGCCAAACAAAGCCAACCGAGGGTAAATCCAGCATTACCCACACCCAGAAGTGGGTTATTGCTATTATACAAGGACATTATTTAAGAAAAAAATAATTACTTTTCTTAAATAATGGCATTGTATAATGTCTACTTGCTGCCCTTCCGCAGCTGTCTGGTATTCTGCGGCAGTTCTGATGTACTGCGCATGCGTATGCCTATGCAGTACATCAGAACTGTCGGCAAAAGCAACGGAGAAAGCAAGATCTCCGTTGCTTTTTACAAACTGTCTCGCTATGTTAAAGGAGTTTAACATAGCGAGACAGCTTTAAAAAAAGCAACAGAGAATCTCCATTGCTTTTTTTAAAGCTGTCTCGCTATGTTAAACTCGTTTAACATAGTGAGACAGTGTGAAGCAATGGAGATCTTGCGTTCTCTGTTGCTGTAAAAAAAAGAGTTATAGTAATGGAAAAAGTCCGGGCGACTTACAACATGCACGCTGACCAATCAGAGTGCACGTTTTTGATTATTAATGGGGGGTCATTGTATAATTGCATTTTAGCTATTGTCAATTAAAGATTAGTATAAAATTATACACATTCCAAGAACTTAAACTACCTACTGTAGATGATACTATGCAAAGATGACATAAACTGAGAGTGTTGTAGTAACTATACAGACACCTTCTAACCAAGGAGGTTCAGAGATTTATCTAAAATCTCTATGCAATTTCTGTGTTAATATTTAGACCACATTCACTATGTCAGGTTAATCAGGCATGTTACACTGCAGTTCTTATAACAAAGTAATGGAACACTTCTATGATATTGATTAAACATTAAAAGAGTAAGGACCCAAAAGAACCCATGCATAGCAGCTTCTGAACTAAAAGGCATGCATGATGTCACGGGCAAATAAGCATTATGTGTCAATCATGGCACATTTGCATATTGAAACTCCAGTTTGTGCCTTGTCAATCATGCAGGCCATGCCTGTTCCTGCGTGAACCGAAGGGTGGGTTTGTTATCCTCAGTATAACCTATTTATCTATGTCTATTAAATAATATTCATCTCTTCAGCTATTTATTAAAAAATACCAAAGTAAAAGAACACTGGTAGCAAATGGAGTTAAGCTCTTTTCATCTAGTTTAGCAATTAGACTTCATCAGACAACTAACAGCAACTCAAATTCTGCTTAAATACACTTTCCCCTTCTCTCTCCTGTTAACTTAATTGCTTAATAGTGACCAATTAATCATAATAGATGACCTTACACTTTGCAGTTTAAATCAAGCTAAACAATCCATACAACTAACTTATACAGTGTACAAACATAATACAATAGAATAAATAGAATAAAACCACTATACTTGCTAGAATAAGAATTCATGCTCAGCATTTGCATTCAAGTATGTTAGCTGATTACAAGACTAGCATGTCATAATAGTTGACCTTAAGGGCTTTGTGATTAGCAAATTCCCAGTATATAGAAAAATTTGCAGACCCTAAGACATTAGTTTGAACCTGAAGTAGGACTGAAATAAGGTAGAAATAAAAATAAAAATAACCTACCTACATCCTTTTCTTACCAAGTTCCCTACTTTTAGAGAAAAAGGAATTAATGTGGCAGATCTGGTTGGATACTTTTCACTATCCTGGCATCAACTATTGTTGTTCTATACAGTGCCGTTTGAGACTTAAGAGTCTGAATAGATACATTTTAAAATGTAGTTAACTATGTAAAAGTACAACAGTAGTAATTAAGAAAGGCTGTAGGTAGGTTATTTTTATTTTTATTTCTACCTTATGTCTATCCTACTTCAAGTTCAAACTAACGTCTTATGGTCTGCAAATTTTTCTATATACTGGAAATTTGCTAACCAGAAAGCCCTTAAGGTCAACAATTATTACATGTTAGTCTTGTAATCAACTAACATACTGGAATATAAATGCTGGGCATTAATTCTTATTCTAGCAAGTATTGTCTGAAGAAGTTAGGAGAAGTGTTTCCTAATGAAAAGCGCTTTACACTTAGTGACTTGGATTCTGTGCAGCCAGATAATTTTTAACTTTTTATTGCTTGGCAGTTGCCAGAGTGTGCACCGGACTACTGATTGCTGTAAGCTTGTTTTACTCGGCTATTAAACCTTGTTGGACTTTGCAGTGTACGCTCGTCTTGTCTTTTGCCTATTAGTTTTTGGACGTTTTTTGCTGACAATTCCTTGTAGTACCTGCAATATCTACTTAGGGGTTTTAACACACAATGATCTTGAGTTTCTGAGAAAATCTATTAGTGTAGTCTTGCATTAGCATTTTGTTGGAGTTTTCTCATAGACAAGACATTTATTTCTCTTTTAGGATCCAACTTAGTAGCAGGATATTGGTTTAAGGATGGACTCTGCATCAAGGTTTAATTTTTTTGAGAAGTAAATTGCAAGGTCCACTTGATATGGACTTGACAAATTACAGTTATTACAACATTAAGACAGACTATACTGGATCTGAATTTCTGCTTTTGTTTAAATAAACATTTAATTTCTACAAAACTAATTCCCTTACATTTCTGTGAGAAATTAAAAAAGAATGGACTGTATATCACATTAAGGAAAGAGATTAATAGTTTTGCATGTGAAAATCATATGGATAAGTGTTAAAATTTATTATAATATCACAAGTGCTAGTAATGGTAAAACACGAAATTGCAATGATGTAAATGGAAGGTGTGAGTTATTTCAAAAAGATGACATCCTACCATAATTCTTCCTGATTTGTTGTATATTGTACATAGTATGTTTAAAATTTTGAAACAGGTGCAAATCTTCAGCTGAAGTACACATAGACTGAAAACAGGACATTCCTGTAGGCATAAGTTAAGTCTAAAGCAAATAAAGCCAGGGTTTACCGAATGCACTTAAGTGTGTCTAACTTTTGAACCATGGTTATGTTATGCAGTCTAATAAATTTGCTGTTAACCTACAGTTACACTCAATAAAAAATAAAATAAAAACAAACCTAGATACACCATCAGGACTCTTGCACATTGGTTTAAGGGCCTCAAAAAGCTGTATGTATTAAAGCTGTAAGTAGTTCAAGAGACTTGGCCACTCTTGCATTCCAAATACTATGCTGTGGAGGATATACCAGTGTGCCCACACAGCCAGGCTAGTTGTTACCTGGTAGACCTTTTCTTGAATGGGACAGTGGCCTACATTCCGTTCTTATGGGTTGACGGTGGTCAACATTGTGCAGAAGTTTATTTGCTTGTCTAGTGTGTAGAAACAATAATAAGGAATCCCCTGTCCTTCTCCAGCATTTTACCACCTCAGAGAAAAAGTTTAGTCTCCACGACATCCAGTGTTAGCCTATTTTTTATCCCAGCTATTTTTTAAAATAGAACCCCACTGTGAACTAAGTGTTGTACTGCAGATATCCAGTAAGGAGTATAGTTATACATCAGCATCTGCATGCTAAATACGGAAAGCATTATTTTCTTTATTTTCCCATGTCATTGGCAAAACAGAAAAGAACAATAAACCAAATGTTAAACCTTTGGACACGCCCTTATTTTCAATTTTGCCAAACATTACTGTAAAGTTATGAATAATTTTGTTGGATGCACAGGTGAGCTGTTAACTGCAATTAAATAACTGCAATTAAGTAGGCTTTGACTAAACAGTCGTTGATCAGCTAGCCAGATACTTAAAGTGACTCCTTCCCTTTGTCATTGCTGTGTGCTTTCGATGGGAGTACATTACTAGGAATCATTTAGATACATCAACAACAATTCTACTGAACACAAACATAATGAAGATGATTCACTGAAAAGACTTTCATCAAATATTGAAAAAATCGTTTTTTATGGGGGAAGCCCCCCATACCATCATGTGGGGGCTACAATTCCCATACCCTCTGAATTTAAATATGCCAATTCCAGGAACACACAACAGTGTAGAAAAGGGGATTAGCCACTCTTGTTGAAAGTTTTTTTGGCAAAACATTTTCACCCAAAAGGCATTCACAGAAGCTACCATCGAAGAAGCGACTAGACAGGCTATAATTACTAGTGATTCTGCTGCACTCATGTCCCTTCATGTCTTTTCTTTGCACCCATTTCCATTTTTTACCTCTTATTTGACCCTTCTTATTCTTCATCTATCCAGTGCATTTTCCTACCAATGGCCATCCTTCTTGGCCAATTATTCATTTAGATGTCACATTTCCATCTGTTTTATTCATTGTTCTGGAATTCTTTAAAAAAACTTACAATGTTACTGTATTAAAATGCCAACTTTCTTTCAGAAATTCTTTTTAGTTATGCCACTTTTCACAACCACATATAGCACACCAAATCTGTTGTTCATCACATTTTCAAAACAGACTGAATCTCCACCTTACCCTTACGGTTACATATTATGTTCATTGCAGGATGTTTGGTTCTGTGAGCGAATGCTTCTGCTTGGTTCACCAGTGCTTCTTTCACAGTTTCAAACCCATGAAGCAGGACAGAAGGGTTACTTCCTAAATAGATTCTGAAGACATTCCCATATCTTTTTGCCAGCTGCAATTGGAAGACATGTTGTTAACCATGCAGGTTACATTATTCTCACTTTAGAACATAATGGCAGAATAGACTGACTATACTGCAAAATAACTACATCTATTTCAGCAAGGCAAATAAGTTTCATTGTAAGTGTTGCATGCATCCATCCATTTAGTTAGCAATGAAGTCAAGCAAGGAGGTCTATGCCTTATTGGGTCACCCCATTGTAATGCCCAGAAAAAATGTGTTACTTTTCTGCTTTATGGTATCCTTCAACACTCCAGCTAGAAATTTTGCAAATGAGACATTTATAATCAATCATTTCTTGTAAAACCTTCCACTGCATTTTGTTTAACATAATGATATGTTTTGAACTTCATAACATTCAGATCCCTTTCTTCAAAGCCATATTGGACGAACCTAATTGTGATCTTTCACTTGTCATTCCTAAGGGTCTATATATATCAGATTATCGAAGTTTTACTACTTAGAATCACTAAACATCGAACTTTAGTGATCAAAGTAATAAAACATTGAATCCCTATAAAAACATATTTTAAAACAAAAACAAAAAAAAACAAAAGGGTGTAAGCAGGGGGGCAAGCTCCCCTGCACCCCCACATGGGGGGGCTATGCCCCACACACCTCCCGCTACTTAACTATACCAACTTTGAGATCGCACTTCAGTGCAATACAGTGCAGAAATGTAAGATTTCCATTTCCTACACGGCAGAGCGATCTCAGAGTTGGTATATTTCAAGAGCGGGGGGGTGGGGGGTGTATGGGGGCTTGCCCCCTTGCTTACACCCTTCTGTTTTTTTGTTTTAAAAAATGTTTTTATACGGATTCGATATTTTACTACTTTGATCACTAACATTCGATGTTTAGTGATTCGAAGTGGTAAAACTTTGATAATCTGATATAGACCCCATTCCTAGTCCTAACTCTCATGAAACATTATGTTGTATTTTCCCCCAAATGAAAATTGAAAACAACATTACTAACATAAACCTTTCCAAAAACATTTACATTTAGAATGCTTTATGTTATGATGTGTATACTGATGCTAGTTATAGCTTTGTTAATGATCTAAGGTGTTACAAAAAACATCCTTTCACTCAGAGCTTCTGTTTTGATAAATCTCTGCTTTATGGTACTGCTTTGTAGTATGCAGTTACTTCATAAATAAATGAACTCATTCATAAGGTTTATTGAGAGTTCAGCTGGATGGCTAGCCAAAGGGTACAGCAGATTTTAATTCTGCTCACCTATTCAGGTTTGTAACAGGTCACTGCTGCAGCTGTTTTTGTGGTGATTTCCTAGAATCTAGCACTCCACCCTACAATGGATATTAGTTTTGAAACATTCTAAATTTACATCCTCAGGCACACTCTCTCGACTCTTTAAGTGACCACCTACTAGCCTATACTCATAGGAATACGACTCAACTCACAAAACAACATAAGTTCCAAACTATATGCAACCTACAAAAATTCAGCAACGTGGTATCTAATGACTCTCTAAAAGCTATAGACTGGCCCATCCTAAAAAGACTTCCCCTTAATGATGCAGTTGAACATTTCAACAGCACCTTCCTAAGCATTCTTAACTCTATAGCCCCTCAGCAAACAAAAAAAAAAAAAAAAAAAAATAACCATGCCCCATGACTCACCAAGTCATGTAAAATTCTAATGAAAGACAGGGACAAAGCATGGGCTGCCTGGCTAAAGAATAAAAACAACATAAATCTTCAGTTATACAGACAACTCTGCAATCAAACAAAAAGACAAATAATGCGTGACAAAAAAAAATCATACTATTCCTATATTCAAGATAACCCCAAAAACAACCTTAAGAAATTCTGGTCCTCTGTAATGTCACTGCTCAGCCCAGGAAATAAAAATAATCGCAGTCCATTTCCAATATACCACCTATTCAAACAGCCACCAGATTCAACACATACTTTATAGAGTCCATGTTCAACCCAAAAGTCAACCCAACTTATCCACCCCAACTCACTACTTTTACTAATACCTCCAAAACTAACCTCTGCACACCCCACACATTATACACACACACACACACACACACACACACACACACACACACACACACACACACACACACACACACACACACACACACACACACACACACACACACACACACACAAACAGCCCCTCACTCATAACCAAAAGCCAAACCATCCCCTGCTTACTTTTCAGCCCATCCTGTTATCTCAAACAAAAAACTACTTCAAAAACTGAAAGCTTGCTCACCGTCAGCAGACAACCTCCTACCAGAATACCTTAAGCATGCCACAGAGGCAATAGCATTCCCTGTTAACATCTTAATTAATAGAGCTATAGCTGAATCATATGTCCCTAACCTATGGAAAAGGTCACACATTATCCCTTTACATAAGGGAGGCAACTCCAATGACAACACAAACTTGTCATACTGCAATCTTGTTCCCCCTCTCTAATATTCTAGAAAAATGTGTGCACCTACAACTTCTCCACCATCTTACACACAACAACCTACTTTCCCACACTCAATGTGGCTATAGACCTGCACACAGTACCTCAATGAACTTATTATCTGTCTTGTATTCTGTCAACAAGCCAGTGACACTGGCAAACTAGTATCTGCAGTATTTTTAGATTTATTAAAAGCATTTGACATGGTATCTCACCCCAAAACCCGTAAAGAACTTTTCAGCATTGGTCTATCTTCCAGCTCATGTCAGTGGTTTTCTAGCTACCTAGCTGACAGGCAGCAAGCAGTAAAATGGCAGGGCTCTACCTCTCCATATTGGGTCTATATTAGAACATAGAATATTTAACAGTTCGAATCACTAAAGGTCGACTTTTAATGATCAAACTGTTAAAACATCAAATGTTCTGAAAAAAAAAATAAAACAACAAAGTAAAAAACTAAACAGTGTAGGCAGGGGGCAAGCCCCCCTGCACCCCCCACACCCACCACTACTTAAATATACCAACTCCGAGACTGCACTACATTGAAGTAAATGGAAATCTCCCAATGCAGAGATTTCTGTTTACCTGTTCGATGTTCTGCAGTTTCGCTATTCTCGTGTCGACAATGTCAGATTCAACATTGTCGGCTTTTGAGAATTTAGAATAGACCCCCTATATCACATCACCCCCCACAGGTATACTTCAAGGATCCATCCTTGACCCCATTACTATTTAGTGTCTTCATGTCTTCATCAATAACTTACATACATCTTCCTGTGAAGGTACTCTAATACAATATGCAGATGACTCAACTTTCATCTGTGTATCAGACATATTAACTCACCTACAGCTCATAACATAACAAGCTTTCTCTTTCATAGAAACATGGCTTTCCAATGCTGAACTCCTACTGAACCCCCCCCCCAAAAAAAAAAAAAAACAAAAAAAAACAAATCTCCTTCTCTTTACCCAAAAGAGTCTTTTATCTCTAACAAAACAAACTTCAAGATCTTTTCAGCCAACAACACTGAAAATTAATTGGTTCAGCATACCAAACTACTAGGTGTCACAATTGATGATAATCTCAGGTTTGACCTACACATTCAAAACAGTATAAAAAAACCCACCAAAACTAGGGATGTTATACAGGAATAAAAACTGCCTCACAGCAGCTACCAAAATTACCTTGGCCAAAACCTACCTCTTGCCCTCACTGTTACATGGCGTCCCAATTCTAACTAACTCACAGACCTCCCTAAGAAAAAAACTAGAAAGCTGCTATAAGAAAATTACCAATTTTGCCATAAACGCAACCCCCTCTAACTCATCACTTTAAAGCCTTGCATTCCATAAGATGGCTCGAGCCCACACCTCCACCTCCAAAATGTATACAAAATCACCCACAACCCACTGGCTTAACCTGCTTTTAGTCCAGTAATCAACTTTTATATCCCAAATAAACACCTCAGGTTTGAAGATAAACATCTCCTCATAACTTATAAACCTAGCAAAACAACAGGCCTAAGCCTTTACTCCTTCTCTGTGGCAAAACTATGGAACTTCCTTCCTTTAACTATTAAAATTGCTACTAACCTGCATGCCTTCAAACCATCTATAAAAGAATACTTCTACAAAGCTTGGATTTGCTCCTATCTGAGCCCAGGCTGAGGTACTCTTATATGTTTTTCTACCTTTACTTTCTCTATCCCAGATACTAATTTACCCTGCCCTTCCTTCCTCTACAAATACTCCCTTGAGGTTACACTCATACCTTTTCCAAATCTATTCCTACTATCCCATCTATCACATCCAACCCTTCTCTATTCATACTATCCTACAGCTTCACCAATATAATCTGCTACCATATTTCATTACCTCTAAAATATTAATAAACATTGTGAAAAATCATCTATTATGTAAATGATGCTGCATCTTCCTATTATCAGGCTTTCCATATAATTAGTGCTCAAACACTATGACTTTATTATGTCTGTTGAATTTTTTTTTCTGACAAACTAATGTGTCGTTTTTCATATTTGTGCTGGAATGTTACGACTTTATTATTTCTGTTAAGTTCTCATTCTGACAAACAAATGTGTCGTTTTTCATATTTATGCTTGAATGTTATGACTTTATTGTGCCTACCTAGTTATTCATTCTGTTAACTATATGTATCTGGAGCTTTTCTCCCCTAGCATCTGCTGGAAACAGGTACCTCATGACCCAGTCAGACTTTCCTGGTAAACAAATGCCAAATAAATAAGTAAATAAATAAATTAATGAATTTATATATTCCATGTCATACCTCTCAAATGTCTCTTATTTTGCAAAGTGTCCCTAGTTTACCTCATAATTTTGTCTTGTTCCACATAATTTTTTTGATTTTTAATACATCACAGAAGATGCAAAACCTATTGTGCTATTAATTTTTTTAAGTAAATTAAAATGGTATTGAAAATTTTCCCCAAGTTTGGTTCTTTGTTCTCCCCATTATTTTTGTCTTTGCACCTAATTCTTGTGCAAATAAGCTGAGATACACGTATGCTCTCAATCTGAATAAATACATTTACATCCTTCTACATGGACAAGCTAAATATGTCCCTCTACCAGCTAGAATACATATGGTGGTGTCATTGTACTACTGCAGACATCCTCTCAAACCTCTTAGAGCAAGAATTTAATACAAAAGCAAAAATCATGTCTGGTCAAAGGCCGAAAATTGGGAAAAAAATCTTAAAAATTGCCCTCATAAATTTATTGAGTTGCTAGAATTACAAGTTTTGTATTAGCATATGTTTTCTGAAGGCTAAGAGGTCTAAAACTCTTTGTCATTATTTAGAGACTTCAGTCCTCAATGATTTGCAAGAAAACAAGAAATGCAGACTCTTCTTCTTTGCCTTTGATTGTGGGAGACCAGTGTAAGAATGTTTAAATAGTAATTATATCAGTAATTGCATGAAAACAATATGCAAGCATTTTGGGCAAATAAGCATTCATAAGCAGAAGTACTTTTGTCTTCTTTTCATGGTCCTCAATGATTTGCAAGAAAACAAGAAATGCAGACTCTTCTTCTTTGCCTTTGTGGGAGACCAGTGTAAGAATGTTTAAATAGTAATTATATCAGTAATTGCATGAAAACAATATGCAAGCATTTTGGGCAAATAAGCATTCATAAGCAGAAAACAACACTAACCAAAATTAATCTCAGAAACAGTCCCATGGATAAAGGTCACTGATAAGGAGATTAAGTTTTCGTACTTCAGACTGCTTTGATATATAAGGGAGTATATGTCCCCCCCCCACCTGACTAACTAAATCTCTCTTATAACTGCTTTATTTAATTAAAAAGAAAAACATTTTTTCTTCAATCAAATATATTATCAATCAGTGTAAGGTACACTCTGTAGTATGAAATACTCCAGGGAAAAGTCATGCATACCCGAGGAAATAATCTTGGCACCCTTGAGTGACTTCATGCTCTCACCATTTCTCAGCTATGAGAGTATTTTGTAGGAATGAAACTTTAATCCTTTTTTTTATTTTCAAATCTTTTGGGTTTCGAATACCATGACAGGAATGGACCCCATTCCTAAGTCAAAGTACAATTAAGGTTCATGAAATTAGCATTGTTTCAATCTTTCATGTCAGCCAAAAGTGCTCTTCACAACACTCACAATGTTCCCAGTGATGACTCCTTCTGCAATTCTTATGGACTTACATGAATTGGTAACATATCTAAATGTGATTGTAGATTCTTTTTACAAAACTCATTGCTCCTACTACTATTGGAACTGTCTGGGTATCTCTCTTCCACATTGGTCTCATTTCTGTCTGCAAATCTTGATATTTGTTAACTTTGTGTCTCTGTACTCAAGCCACTATAGTCACTGGGTGTAGCCATTTCAATGATCAATGCTACTTTTGTCTTCTTTTCATGGACCACTATTATAGGTTCATAGGTTCATAGGCAGGTACTAGGCTATTGGCCCTAGGGCCTATATAAGCCTAGACAAAACAGTACCCTGGCTTTTGCCTCCCAAGAAAATTATTTTCCTGTGCCCCTGTTGAGCAGAGCCACAGAAGTGATCCCAGGGGTGACTTTCCTAATTCCCATCCAATCATCAAGATTCTTCTTGAAGAGTGCTAATGAGGAGCTCTGTTTGACATAGATAGGTAGTCTGTTCCACAGTATGGGAAGCCTCCGGGACAAGAATCTGTCCCTCCAGCATGTTCTGTTTATTGTGGTGACAAGGTTTAGGTCCCTACAGCGTGTAGCTCAGAGGGACTCGGATTTCTTTAAGTGGAGCATGTCCAAAGCTCTGGGTTTGACATAGCTTTGTATGTTAGGCAGAGATTGTCTCTGAGTAGGTGATATGCGACGGAGTAAAGCTGGAGTTTTTTGAGACGGTCTGCATAGGGCATCTGTTTGAGGGCAGTAATCCTCTTTGTAAGGTATTTCTCTGGCCTTTCCAGTGATTGTAGATGTCTTGTGAGGTACATACAAAAAAGGGCATTGTAGTCTATAATGGGTCTAATGAGTGATAAGTAGAGGGGAATAATGACCTCTTTTTTTCTGTGTGAAAAACCTTTTGTGATGAGGTGTGCCACATAGAAGGATTACCTGACCACTGTGGCAATGTGATTATCAAAGGAGAGACTACTGTCCACCAGTGTCCCAAGGTCTCTTATCACACTTTCGTTGTTAAGTAGACTACCATCTATGTGGTAGTTCATGGGTACAGAGTTTTTACCAAAGGGGATGACAATGTACTTTTTGGCATTGAGCTTCAGGCCATGGCTTTGACACCAGGCATCTATATCAATGAGGTTCTTTTGTATGATGTCCACATCATTAGGAGTTTTGATTATGGCTCCTAGTTGGCAGTCATCTGCAAACGTCGTTAGCCAAAAACCTTCTGTGTTAGCCTGTACTTCAGAGAAGTAGATACCAAACAGGAGAGCACCCAGGACTGAACCCTGTGGTACTCCACTTGTCTGAAGTCAGATTTGCAGTCTGCTACTTTCACAGTGTGGGTTCTGTCCGTGAGCCAGTTGGCAACCCATCTTGTAACATAGGGATTTATACCTAGTTTAGTGAGTTTATCTATAATTCCAGAGTGGGGGATGGTGTCAAAAGCCTTGGCGAGATCTAGATAGGCTGAGTGAACCACCTTACCCTCATCTATGGCTTTGGTGACTGCTTCAAAGAAGTCTATCAGGTTTAGGAGGCATGATCTGCCTTTTACAAACCTGAACTGGGTGGGGTCCAGAGTTTGGAGATTACCAATGTCTTTGTTTATGAGTTCCATGGTGATACGTTCCATGGCCTTGCAGACCAAGCTCATCAGGCTAATGGGGCGGTAGTTCCTGGGGTCCATCGTGGCTCCCCCTTTGTGGAGTGGATAACCATCACGGTGCACCATTCACTGGGCACAAAGCCTGAGGTGAGGCTATGATTGAACATGGTACTTAGGTGGGGTGCTAGTTTGTTCTGTAGTTCATGTAGAACGCAGCCTGGGATATTGTCTCATCCCATCGATGCTGTGTTCTTGGCTTTGGAGAGTGTGTTTTTTACCTGTACAGCCATGATTACAGGAACTCTGCATTCTTCCAGTATACAGATGAGCTCTCTAGGGGGTGAGAGGGAGGTAAAGTTAGCACTGAACCTATCTGCCAGGATGTTGGCAACATCAGTTGTTTCTGTATATTTAATGCCATTGTGTTGTAACTCAGAGCAGATCTGAGTGTTGCCATTGAGATTCTTGGCATAGCTATAGAATGCTTTGTGGTTGTCTTTAGAGTCAGTGGCAATTTTTATTTTCATAACTAGCTTTGGAGGATTTTATGAGGGATCTCAACTTCTTACTGAGGATGACCAGGGAGTTCTTCCAGTCATGGGATTTTACTCTTTTTTTGCAACAGTTTCTTTCTTCTGTTGTAGAGATTGTTTATGACAGAGGACGACCAGATTGGCTTCCTTTTTTTGGAGGATAGCATCTTGGTTCTGATAGCACTATCCATGCACTCGTGTAAGTGTTTATAAAGTGCATTTGTGTAGGATTCAGCAGTCGTACCTCTATTGTCCATCTGCATGGGTGTCATAAAGTTTGCCACTTCTGTCTTAAGAAGTGTGAAGTTGGCTTTGGAGAAGTTTTTTACAGTGGTTTCCCTAATGGGGGGGGGGGGTGTTGGGGCGGGATGTGGATGTCTTGGGTGATTAGCTTGTGGTTGGATCTGACCAACGAGGAATTGACCTCTGGTGTGGAACACCGGTCGCCCATGTTGGTAATGACCAGGTCTAGGATATTGCTGCCTCTTGTGGGGGCATGAATAAGTTAATCCAAGGCATTGGAATTTATGAATTCCAGAAAACGTTGAGCAAAAGAGTTAGTACATGAGTAGTTTTCCCAGTTAATGGTAGGATAGTTGAAATCACCCATTATTAGGGTGTTGGGTTGTACCCTAATATTTTCCAGTGTATCAAGAAATGAGGAGTAGGAATCCTGAGGCATGGTGGGGGGGGGGGGTCTGTAGCAAGCTACAGTTTGGATTATGGTCTTGCCCAGAGTTAGTTGCACTTGGATAATCTTGGATGCATTATACTGTGCAACTAGCCTGGAGGTGTGGATATCCTTAATGAATATGGACATGCCTCCACCTTTAGTGCTTTGGTCCGGGTTAAGTAGCCAAAAGGTGTGGTATGAATTATAGCCTGGTAATGCAGGGATGCTCTCTGGAGCTTTGAACCAGGTCTCTGTCACTGCACAGATGTCGATGTTCTCCATTTTAAGGAGTGCCTCGAGTGAGTGCATTTTGAGGTTTAGACTTCTAGCATTGAGTAGCATTACCACCAGATTTTGCTTGCTTGTACCTGTTATGGTGGTGAATTTGTCATTTGAACCTTGCCTAAAAAAGGCACTATAGGGGTGGCAAGAGCCTTAGCCAGTATTCAGAATGAAAAGGCCGACAGGTGCAGGCCATCTCTGGCAAAGCATTGTGGTCTGTGAATCATGTCATCTCAGGCAGACAAGTACTGGATTGCCTTAGAATGACACCAGAAGCTTAGCCAATTGTTGAAGTCAATCATTTTGTCCTTGTACTGTGGTATCATTCTGGGTGATGGCAGGATTCTACTCAGGGTTAGGGTCATACCTGCCTGGGCTACAAGATTGGAGAGCTCCTCCATGTCTCTTTTCATGTAGTCCAGTGACATACGTCTCAGGTCATTCACACCAACATGGACAATGACAAAGTCATATTTGTACTTGTTGTGGAGTGACCTGAGTGCATGCATTATGTGGCGGATCCTGGCACCCAGCAGGTAGCTGACAGTAACTTTCTCTTTCTTTAGCCTCGTGAGCGGAACATCAGTGTGCCTGACTATAGAGTCACCTATGACTAGAGTGTTGGGTACGTTATGCCTTATGGGCTGTGGTTGAGTGGCACACTGAGTTTGTGGGCTATGTGTCATTTGGGTTGTGTTGGGGGGTGGAGTTTGCTTGTGTTTCTGCTTAGGAGGTCCCTGTTGCTTGGGCAGGTTTTTATTGAGAGCCTCTGTGAATGTAGGTGTGTGTTTTGTGTTTCTATGTGTGTGTGTTATGGTGGTGTAGGTTTTGAGGGACTATGTGATGAGTGTGGTGTGTTGCAAGTGTTTACCTTCTCCTCTTGACTGTCTAGTCCAGTCTTAGGTGAAGACAGCTTTGCTTCCAGTTTGGCTATATAAGTGCATCTCTCACAGGTTGTAGTGTTGGGTGGTAGGAGAAGAGGGTTGTCTGTGTACATGATGCAGTTGCTGCATTGCCCCAAGATGCCCATATTCATCAGGTAGACAGGAGAAAACACCGGGAGCTGACCCTTAGACATGCCTGGATAGGTGCTTATTTATTAAGTACTAAAAACTGCTTTCCTCTAGACAAGTGAGGAAAGTTGAGTGCTGTAGTAATTTGTAGCTTATTTAGTGCTTACAACAAGTTCTGAACAAGTGCTGAGCTCAAAGAAACAGACACTGTAGTCACTGGGTGTGGTGATTTCAATGATCAATGCTACTTTTGTCTTCTTTTCTTGGATCACTATATCTGGATTTCTAGCATCTATCTTTTGAACTGTTGGCAATGGATGATCCCATGTGATGTAGACTTCATCATTTTTATGGTGCTTTGTGGTTCACGTTTCCAGTGTTTTCAGCCACTTGAATGCTATAATGATTACACAATCCCCAGTGCAACAGTATTGCCACATTATTGTGCCTTTCAGTATACTATCCTTCTGCCATTAGTATGTCACAACCAGCAACAAGGTGTGTGACTGTTTCCAATTCTGTTTTACAAAACCTATGTTTATCTGTTTCTCCCACATGTTCAATGGACTTTGTAAACTAACGTCTGTGTAGCCCACTATATTGGGCCACCAATATTAACCTTTTATCTTTTGGTTTGAATTTACCTCTCCTTAACCATTCCTGTGTTTGATCCAGATTAATATCCTGTACCTTTGAACGTCTTATCCATTCTTTTACTTTTTTTATCCATTTAGCATCTTTGTTATGTTCCACAGGATCTTCATAGATATTTCTCCAAAATGTATCTATTTCTTCTTTTTGAGTGGTCTTTCAATTCCTTTGACCTTGTTTTCCAATTCTCTATAGAACTTTTTAGGGTCATCAATAAATTGATTATTTTGTACTTTTCCTTTATATTTACCTTTGCATCTTCTAAGTTTTTCTATGGCTGTGCTGAGATTTTGTTTTTTATTTGCAATACTGCAAGATAGATCCTGATTATTTATAATACTGCACATTGCTTTTATCATGTCTTTCTGACTATTTTTATTGATCTTCTCCCTCTTCTATACTCTTCTAACAGTGACACTTCTTGTCTTAACTGCTTTCTAGTTTTCTCTGTTTGATACTTCCATGATGGTATTCGATATCTCTCCTTCCTTTCCCCTCACTTCCCTGTGTTCTTGTGGTAGAATTTTATCTATTATTAATTTAGCTGCACAGTAATCTATCCTGTTTACTTCTGTTATATCACATGGATCTCGATGGACAGTCCCAATTACTGTATTTTTTTGTTTTATAAAACTTCTGCCCTTTTGGGTTTTTATTTTATTTATTTTATTTTACATTTGTTGACCGGGCTAGTCCAACTGGATACATGTCCATTTTCAGTGGAGGCCCGGAGAGAAACGCTCCACATTCCAGAAAAAAGATCACAATAACATAAGTACATTACAAGATTTAACTAGTAAATACATTTTAGCTAAGAGAATACTAGTAAATACATCAGTTCATAGTTTAGTACTAAGCTAACTGCCCTTGAGAGCTACTTTAAGCCTAGTCAATTATCTCTTGTGAGACTCAAACCCTGCACCTTTCATTTGTAAGGTAAACACCTTAGACATTAAGCCACCCTCCCACAGTAGGAAGGTAAGAACATTTTAGCTTAATAGTAAGGAAAAAGTATTCTAAGCTAACAAATCATGTCTGAATATGCATACAGCCAAAAACAGTAGGTAAGTAACATTGAGCACTATTTGAACTTTCAGTTGGTTTTACAGACAAATATGTTAATAGAAAAGGAATAGCTAGTTTTGTGTGAGTGAGAAGAATAGGGTCAAGAGACAGTGGAGGAAGTTAGTCTGGGTTTGCACAGGGGCATAGCCAGTGTGATTTAAGGCATGGTTTGAGCTTGGATTTAAATAGGGTAGTAGAAGGTAGGGAGGTAAGATCAGTAGGGAGGGAGTTCCAGGTTTTACCCACTGTGTTAGAGAATAAAGAATCTCCAGCCAGGTTGTTGGTTTTACATATCTTTACCATTATTTTGTTTGAAGAGTACAGGGTTTTCAGGTTACTGAAGGGAGTGATTAGATTGGTTAGTATTGGAGTAGATGTAGGATGGAACAGTATCTTATAGGCAATAGTTAGCTGGTTTGATAGGATAAGATTTGGCAATTCTAACCACCCTAATTGATTAAGATTGTTACAATGATGGGTTCTATAGGTAGAACCAGTTGCAAATCTGGCAATATTATTGTAGGAGCTAGCCAGCTTGTTCAGATTGCTTTTGCATAGTTTGGTATAGATTGGGGAAGCATATAGCAGGGTTGAGATAAGGTGGGTCCGGGCAATAGTGGTTCTTGCTAGTGGGGAAAGAAAGGGTTTGATCCTATAAAGGGAGCCTAGTTTTTTTGTTTACTGTTCTTATAGTGTTGTTAATATGTGGCTCAAAGGTGAGGTGGTTGTCAATTAGTACTCCAAGTAGCTTTGTAGTAGAGTCTGGAGATATGATTGTACCATTGCTAGATGTGATTGTGAAATGTAGTGGGGGGCTCTGCGGGTGGGAGTAAATAGTAGCATTTTTGTTTTTTTTGGGTTCAGGATGAGACATCATTGAAGGAGCCAATTCTCTACTATGTTAAATGTGTCTTGGGTTAGGGAATGCAGTTGTAAAAGTGAGGAGGCTGAGCATATTAGTGTAGAGTCATCTGCATATTGGATACAGGTGGCTTGAGGTAGAGCAGTGTGTAGGTCGTTAGTAAAAATAGAAAAGAGAAGGGGACCTAATATGGAGCCTTGAGGGACTCCAAGGGCAATTGGTAAGTGGGAAGACAAGTTGTTTTCCCATAGTACAGCCTGTTGCCTATTATTTAGATAGGATTGGAACCATTGAATAGCAAGTGGATCCACTGAGAAGTTGCCAAGTATGTTTATGAGTAGCTGGGGGTTGACCATGTCAAAGACTTTTGACAGATCAATGAAGAGAGCTGGGGAAAAAGTGTTGCTATTACGTTTTTATTAATGTCATCTGTGAAGGAAAGAAGAGCAGAAGAGGTGCTGTGAAATGGTCTAAATCCATGTTGACAGGTAGCTAATAGGTTGTTTGCTAGGAGGTGGTTTAATAGTTGCTTATGAATGCACTTCTCCATGATTTTAGCCAGAGGGGATAATATGGCTATGGGCCTATAGTTAGAAAGGTCTTTGGAATTACCACCTTTATGCAGGAGGATAACATGTGAGATTTTCCAAATAGTTGGAATAGTTCCTTCAGAAATAGTTCTGTTAATGAGGATGAATATGGGGTAGGATATAGCGTTGGCTGCTTTTTGCAGGTATTCTCCAGGTAACAAATCAGCAGAGAGGGTGGTGGGTTTCATTTTTTTGATTAGAGTGCAGACAAAGGATGTAGGAATGGGTTGGAATTAAAATGTTGGGGGGCTATTAGGGATAATATTCGAAGGAGATGCAGTGTTAGTGGATAGCTGATTGGCCAAAGATTGAATGGTGTCTGTGAAGAAAGTGTTAAAAGAATTGGCAATTTGGTTGGGGCTAAGGAGATTGGAGCCTGAGGGGGTGGGTGTGATTGAGTGACCTGGGTGCAGGAGTTTGTTTATACCTGACCAGAATTTTTGAGGTTTGTTTTGGTTGGTCTGTTGGAGTTGGCAGTAATAGTTTATTTTATCTGACAATATGGCTTTTTTAGTTTCATTTCTTAGTTGTCTAAATATTAGTTGATCTGCCACGTTTTTGGTTGTACGCCAGGTAGCC
Source organism: Protopterus annectens (assembly GCF_019279795.1). Taxonomy (NCBI): domain Eukaryota; kingdom Metazoa; phylum Chordata; order Ceratodontiformes; family Protopteridae; genus Protopterus; species Protopterus annectens. The sequence goes on along the minus strand of NC_056741.1, from coordinate 1,764,728,225 downwards.
CATTGTTTGTTTCTATGGAGGATTTTTTGTTTGGTAATTTTGGTGAGCCAAGGGGCTGGTTTAGAAATAGTTCTTACTATTCGAGTTGGGGCATGGTAGTCTAGAATGGTTAAAAATTTAGAGTTAAAAGTATTTAACGGCATTGTCTAATGGAAGATGTTTCAGGGGTGGCCAGTCGCAAGCTACAAGTTCTTTTTGAAAGCTGTCAGTGTTAAAATTTTTATTACATCTTATTTTCTTATATATGGTTGGGTTTGACATATCAGTCTTATACCTGATTAAGAAGATGAGTGACTGGTCACTTATATCTTCTGGAAGGGTCCCTACTTTATAAGATTGGTTTTGACTATTTGTAAGAATCCAATTTGGGGTGCTGTTGTTGTTATTATGTTTATTGGTTCTAGTGGGGAGTGTAATGTTTTGTATAAAACCATGTAGGTAGATATGTGAAGAGGGCTGTTCAGATGTGCCAGACATCCAGTTTATATTGAAGTCACCAAGTATTATGGTTTCTTGTGGGTAGGTGGTGGACAGCCAACTTAGGATTGCTTCTAAGGTAGTGATATTGTTGCCTGGGGGAAGGTAAATACAGATTATATAGATGGATTTATATTTGTTGAGTTGAAATTTAGAGATAATAATTTCAGTGTTGCTAGTTAGGGGAGGTTTAGAATCAATGGAAGTGATTTGCAATTCAGATTTATATAGTATAGCTACCCCTCCTCCTTTCTTAGAGTTATGGTCCAGTCTCAAGATGCTATAGCCAGGGGGAAAAACTGTAGTATCCTGTATGGTTGGTTTAAGCCATGTTTCATTGATCTTCTCCAGTCTATTTCTTTCATTGATCTTAATATGTCTATCTATCTCTATTAAATCAAGCAACCTTTCTCTTAGCTCATTTTCTTCTAAACTAAAGGCACATTTTTTGTTGTCCATTTCCTGCGGGCATTCTATAGAGAGTTCTTTAGCATCTTCCTGTGGCACATTCTCTTTAAATTCATCCTGTGTCATCTGTTGCTCTGTCATATGGGAACTCAGGGGCCTATCACTCCTCAACATTGACTGCATCAGAGTTGCTATGGTTTCTCATTCTTTCCCTTGCTTTCCAGCTTCAAGTGAGTTTTTATACTGGTTTTCTATGGAAGGCTCCAAACTATCTTCATATGGCAACTGCCCAGTTGCCTCCCATTATACTGGTTTCTTCTTAAATTGCTCTATCCTGCTGTGATGCTTTCTGAGTTAGATTTTGTACACTGAATCCTTCACTTTGCAGGTACACCATAACCTCAGCTTCTATTTCTTTAACGTTTACATTACTAATCTTATTTTCTACTTTTCCTCTTTGTCTTCTTATTTTTTGTATTGTAAAGATTTCCATGTCCAGGTTCATTTGCCTGTATTTCTCTTCTAATATATTTGATGCTACTCTTTTTGTATTGATTAATTTTACTTTCTCCTTTGCATAAATATTACACCATATTAAATCCCTTTTTCTTTCCCATGTCCATATTTCTTCTTTAGATGTCTCCTGATCTTCCCGTTTTTCCTTACTTTGGGGACTCGTTCCATCATGCTGTGATGTAACCTGTGTTAGAACTTCTACACCAAATCCTTCACTTCACACACATTCCATAGCTTCAGATTCTATTTTTTTAACTTCTACTTCACTAATCTTCTTTTCTACATTTCTTCTTTGCGATATTATTTTTTAATGGTGAAATGTTCCATATCTGGATGCCTTTGCCTGTATTTATCTTAGAATATCTTTGGGGCTGACTTTTTTGTATTGATTATTTTGGCTTTTGACTTTGCATAAATATTGCACCATATCAAATCTCTCTTTCTTTCCCGTGTCCATGTTTCTCTTTTATACTTTTCAAAAATCTCTAGGTTTTGTTGTTTATACTTTCACACTTCCTCAAATGCTTCTTTTTCCAAACAGATCAACGTTTCTTGGTCTATATAATGTTTTTACAAATCTGTTGTACTTCTTCTTCTTCTTCCTCTCCTTTCATCTTTTCCCAGTTAGGGGTCACCACAGTGGATCACCTGTCTGCTCATGATTGGCAGTGGAGTTTTGCAGTGTCGAGTTGCCTGCCCGGCTCCCAACCTTCCACAGAAGGCACATGCACACACTCACTCCTACGGCCAATTTGGAGTGTCCAGTCCACCTACAGCATGTCTTTGGGATGTGGGAGGAAACTGGAGCACCAGGAGGAAACCCATGCGACCACATGGAGGACATGCAGACTCCGCACAGAAGGCACCCCAGCCAAGGATCGAACCGGAGAACCTCTTGCTTTGAGGCGGCAACGCTAATAAACACAAATTTTTATTTGATGTTTTAGAAATTTTTTTTTTTTTTTTTTGTGGAAGTAATTTTCTATCCCCTAATTTATCTCTTAATCTTGTTGTATATCCTGTGACAGGAAATTCTGGACTTTTTGCATAATAGTATCAATACATAATTTCTTTCTTAGCCTCAATAGTCCACTCTATATTGTCTTTATGACTCTTCATTGGCCTATCACGTTTTATGATTTTTGTGGACTGCTACTTCCTTCTACAATAGGGGGGCATCCTTCCCCTGGGCCTGGCCTAGCCTCATTGTAGGAATGTTTCCATATTTTGGGGGATTCTACACTGTCATTTTTTCCAGTCCTACCAGCAGTGTGCTTACCAGGCTCAGGCACTTTTTTATCCTGGGTCGTGTGCACCCAGATATATTTTTTATTTTTGACCTGCTTCTGTCCATGATATATGTTATATAAAATAAAGTCTATACATCAGTGTTGGCTTTCTGAGATTTTGTGAAAATCAGGGTCGCCCTCATGAAGGTACTCATCAAGACTTGAGGATGAATTAAATTTCAGCAATACTAATCTCCTTTGCTTGCTGATTTATCATCTCTCCATTTGGTCCCCTACTTGGGTCATGACCTGGTCACCTAGATCACCATAGATACTACTGATATCCACTTAATAAACTACTCCTGCACCAAATGTGTGGCTATCATCGACTCCTGTCCATGGCAAAGATAACCATGCCAATGCTCAGCCCTGCATGGGCCTCCCACCTGACTTTGTCCTCATTCTCTGACAGTGACTAACTGAAGAAGTGACTAAATAAAATCAGCAGAGACACCACTCCTGTCCCCCAGGCTAGGCATGTCCATCCTTCTCTGCCACACAATCAGACATCAGAATAGCTAATTGAACCCAGGTCACTTGGATGTTAGTCAGGGATTTATCCCTATTTACCATATTATTGCTGGCTTTTATCTCTCAAATTGTAAGTCATGTCAGTCTTTTTATTTTTTCATACAGTGGTCCCAGCCAAAACTAAAATATTATGAGACCCGATATATAGTATTGCTTTCACATCTTATGACTGATTTTAAAATACTATCATAAAATTTTGAGACATTTTCAATGCAATCATAGGTGCAATTCAAAAAATTCAAGGAAGATCTAGTGGTCATTGGCTTTGTTACTGAAATGGTAAATAAAGATAAACATACCTTGAGATTCAATAAACTCCATGTAAGCTTCACACAAAGCTTACATCGAGTTTATGTATTTGCGTGGTGAGCGGCGATAATTACACACCATGTTTAAACATAAAAAAGCATGGTTTTGTGGCTAGCAACAGTGTTCCTGGCCAGAAAACCATATAAAGCAACACAGACAGCAGCAAACATGTAGGCCTGTTTACCAATGGGCAAACTAGGTCTGCAGGATTGAGCGGAATGCCTCAATAATTACCAGGGTTGATAGTATAGCAATGTATATTTTCCAAACACATTATAGGACAGTATATACAGTGCAGAGTATTGTGGAATCTCATTTAAGGCATCCTGTACAAGTTGTGTAAATATTCTGTAATAGTACCTGACTATCATTTAAAATAAACAATCAGGGGAAGTGGGAGTATTGAATAGGGACTCAGATGAATTGTAGGAATTAACAGAGGAAAAGTGGACAGGTGAAACATCTTAATGTACAGCAGAGGAGGGCATGTAAATAAAGACAATTGTAGCAAGAACACTAAACACATATCGACACAATGCAGTACAGACTGCACAGTGTAAATGTATATTATGTGACTGTCACACAAGGTGACAACAATGGAGGAGATGTCTTTGTGATATGAGTATCCTGACATCTAGAATGGAGAGAACATCTATCACAGTTGTTATATACAACAGGGATCTGCTGCATATTGTGAAGCTGTGTAAAATGAGTTGTCTGAATATGACTGTAATATCCAGCAAGTAGGTCACATATTTACAGGCTAATAGACAGCAACAAACTGAAGCATGCCCAATCATGGACAATATCAGAATAATTCTATCAGTAATCCCATGTCTCTGTCATAACATATGATTGTGAGTGATCATAGATGTTTCTGCACTAACACATTTGTTCAAATATTATGAGATGTCAGCAATTTATGAGGGTTATCAAGCACACCATCCTGACACTGTAACATCTGCTGGAGGTTTTAGGAGGGACACTGCTATACCTGAGTGTATCATTATGAACAATCCAGGTTAGTTGACAGGTCTTGATGAAAAAAGAAGATAAGAGAACTCCAGGCTACCACAGCTAAAACTGAAGAAAGTTTGTTAGGTTTATTTTGAAAGTATCTGATTGGGCACTATGCCCCTTATTATTGGAGTGACAGGCTGGTCCTGCTACACTTTTTACTGGAGGAGTTTGGCATATACAATAGGTGATTGGCTAAGCATATCTTTCCTTTTATATGAGTATATATTACATTTTTCCACTGTCGATTTGAAATACGCCTTTTGATTATATCTGATTGGCATCTGATGGAGGCCTGATTCAATCCTGTGTTAGGCTCAGGGGGCCTGTCTTATATGACTCTTCAGTTTGTGTTATAATCTCCATGTTGATAGGGATTTCTTAGATTTTAGTCATGGCTGCCTTATTAAATTCTCCATACTGATTGGATATGTAAAGAATGAATATTTTATTTCTCCTTTTTAGAGGTTTTATTGGTTTTGAGTCTAACCTATTTTTAATATTTGATTGCTGTAATGTGTTTTTGTATCTGAGATCTGATTGGTTTATTTTTGTTTTACATAAGTGTTTTGAATATCACTTAATGGTCTGATGAAACGGTTTTGTTTTACTGTGAAAGCACTCACCGTGTTAATACACTGTGTCTAATTTTAGCCATGGTAGCCTGGAGATCTCTTCTTTTTTCATCAGTATCTGTTTTTGAATTTACTCCATGCTTTTGTCCAGCAGTTTGTTTTTTGGTTTTGGATTAGTTGACAAGTATGCATGGTATATATATATATATATATATATATATATATATATATATATATATATATATATATATATATATATATATATATATATATATATATATATATATATATATATATATATATATATATATATATATATATATATATATAGCACAATCCACACTATCATGAATGTAACCCATGCCACCAATGTTTTCAAACAGCTATGTATGTACTGTGTGCACCACTTACTAAGCAATCTAAAACAGGACCTAGTGGACCAAATTACATGCTCTGTCACCATAGCCTGATAACTGGCTTGGTCCAGTGGAGTAGAAACTGCAGCAGTAATTTCTCTTGCACAAAGGTAGACCATCAATCAACCCTGGAAAATATAGACCCATAAGTCTAACCAGTCTCATCTGCAAGGCCATGTAAAGAATCATTATGGACCTTATCAGCATGGACATAGGCGACCTTCAAACTCTAGACCCAACCCAATTTGGCTTCATTAAGGGTAGATCATGCTTATTATACATAGTAGACTTCTTTAATAAAATTACCAAAGGGTTGGATAAAGGTAAGACAGAGCATACCACGTGTCATGATCTGGCAAAATACTGTACTCAAGTATCATTGAGAAACTCTCCTAGCTGGGAGTAATGCTTATGTTAGTAGATGGTTAGCCAGTTGGTTCACCAACAGAATACATACTGTGAAAGTTGTTGAGTCAACCTCTACCATTACAGCCATCACCAGTTGATTACCACAGTGATCTGTGCTAGGCCTTTTATTGTATGGAATCTATTTCTTGGAAATCCAGGCTAAAGTATAAGGTCTTTGCCTTACAAAGTGTGTTGATGATTACATTTTGGGTACAATCATTGCATCCACCAATGATGTTTACATAATAGAGGAGGGGCTAACACAAACATATAATTGGTGTCAAACCCACAAAGTCTACAAATAAATGCAAAGAAGTGTCATTATATTTGTCTTCTGCAAAGTGGAATTCCCTACTAATTAAAGCATTAAGAAAGCCCCAAGCTCAAACCCAGTGGTGCAATATGTGGTAACACAGGTAGATAGCAATCTGAACTTTGTCCACCAGGTTTCCACAGCTGTAAGGAAATTGTTCTATGTTGTGCACCTCATGAGCCAGGCCATCATATCTGGGTGTCAGGATGTTATAACACCACTGTACTCTAACCTAATCAGAATACCAATAGAGTACAATGATCCCTTTTGCATGTACCTCACCAGACACTGCGGCAGCTGGAGAGATCACAAGGGTTTTTCAAAAATAAAATACAGGGCCTACAAACCATGCCATCACATATGTAAACAGACTGGAAGCCATGCCACTGCACTCTGTATCATACAAGAGGTGACTTGTGCCTTGCCTACAGGCAGTCTCTGGCACTGCCCTGATGGAAATGCTTCACATCTGCAAATCTAATGGCACAATAGTCAATCACTCTGGTGATCTTAACCTAGCCTGTGACATTAACAGAACATACTTGAGAGATAGCTATAGCTGATGATGTCAGCAGAGTCTGTTGAGAGAAGAAGATGGTAATAACAGTGTCCAACATTCTGGTATAAAAATGCTCCTTACAATATCAAGCAAGAGCACAAACACACACCAGTTGACTGCAGTGAGAACAGAACCCCTGCCTATCTAACTACACAGACTAGAGACCATTGCATTTAACACAAGCACCACAGTGCAAGCTTGATTTAGAGAGTGTCAGATAACACTTTATAAGTGATGACATCAGTAGTGTCTGGTGAGGGGAAGATGATAATAGCAGTGTCCAACATGCTGGTGTAAAATGCTCTCACTAATGTTGACAGGTGCACAAACACACGCCAGTTGACTGCAGTGAAATTAGAACTCCTACCTAAATAAGGTACACTGACTAGAGAACTTGGTACTTTATGCAAACACCACAGCACAAGTCTGATTTTTACAAGGCTGTAGGACAATTTATAATGGATGACATCAGCACTGGATGTTGAAGAGAAAAGATTAGGGAGGGCTACACACACTGGATGTGTAGACATCTGTAATTGTCAAAATATTGGTGCTCCATGACTTTGGAGTCGTAACTCCAGGATGCATACTTATGCTGTTTTGACTAGATAAACACACAGACACACCAGATGACTGCAGTGAGAACAGAACCCCTACCTATCTAAGTACACTGACTAGAGAACTCAGTACTTCACACAAGCACCACAGCACAAGTTTGACTTTTGCAATGCTGAAGGGCAACTTATATTGGATGACATCAGCAATGGATTTTGGACAGATGATGTTGGGAGGCATGCATGAAATGGATACTTAGCTATGTCCTACTGTCAAGATATTAAAGTTCTGCATGTTACCAGATTGATGACTATGCAATGTGTAGTATTTGCTGTTGTGTTTACAATATGCAGGTATACTTTAAGAGACAGCTTTACAAATTGTATGTAAACAGCTGTACACATTATCACAAGTACTGTAAAATCTGAATGTGTATTGCCATTATAAAGATGTGAATGGTATATAATAAAGCATTTGTTATTTATTTCTGCAGTGTACTTGATATATTTGTGAACAGGTACTGCAAGGCCAAAATTGCAGTGCATAAGAGGAGGCAACAGATGGTTGCAATGTAAATATGAGTTATTTTCTTAGAAAATTACTTTTTTTGTTTATGTTTTCACATGCACTCGCATGGTATGAAGACTAAATGGACAGGATAAAAAAAAAAACTAAAAACTTGAAACAACTAGTGAATGAAAAAAGCAGGCTAGTTGTAGATTTCCCACACATTTATTGCTAGTGCGTTCATCCAAATAAATGCTTGAACTTCTTCAGACAACAAATACCCAAAGTGCACTACACTTTATACAACAATCAATCAATTGAATGACATAATTAACACAATTAAAATAAATGACTTAAAGGTATATTTAAAAATGATGAAAAACAGTAAAACCGTTGTTTAAAACCTTATATCAACAAACTTTACACTTTCAAAATTTTCAAAGTTTATGTAAGTTGTTACAAATGGATAAATATGCCTAGGAACTGCATAATATTACATCCAACTCCCATCAACTACTATAAAAATGCTTGTGTAAAAAGTGCATGTAAATAAATATACTTATGTATATTAAGTTGAGTAAATTTAAAAATTTGAAATGCATTTTCATCTATCTAGTGTTTTCAATTTTAGAATACACATAATTGAAGTGTATTCATTGAGGCCAGGGGGTATATGGGCATGCGTGCAAATCTGACACATTGACTCACTTTCTTCCAGCTTCAATTCCCAAGGGCCTCCTCGGAGATCCTTTTGTATCTGATATATCACAGTGAAAAGGAACTTACGAGATGGATTCTCTAGTATGCTTAGCTAATGCATTTGTAATTGTTTTTCTATTAATATTATACTGATGCTCATAGATTCTTTGCTTAAGCCTCCTTTCTGTCTTGCCTATTTAATATGACTGGCATTGCTGACACAATGCTACATATATAACTCCCATGGATTCACAGTTATATTTCCCTTTTATTAAGTAAGATTTGTCTCTAATTGTTAATCTTCTTCCCTACTTTGATAAATTGGCATTGTAGGCATTGGCCACATTTCCTCATTCAACAATACTGTTTGTGTGCATCACTATGCTTTTCTAGCAGACTCTTAAAATTAAGCCCCCTTCTGTATGTGATCCATGGTAATGTTCCTAATCTTTTACAGATATAATTGTCCTCTGAAATTAGGGCCCATTTCTTAACCAAGATGTTACCTATACTTTTAGCATCCATAGAAAAAGATTTCATAAAACGTATTCCAAGGTTGCTTTGTGCAGTCAATTCATTTAAACTTGCCTCTTCGATTGGGGGATGCTGTACTTCTATATATCCCTTTTGCACAATGGGTTTAAAATGACCACTACTCTTTTTTGTATGCACTTCACAAAATAGTTGTTTGAAAAGAAAACTTGGATAGCCTCTCTTTAAGAACATGTTTTTTACAAACTCACATTCCATCAAAAAATCAGTATCCAAAGAGACTATCCTGGCAGCTTTAACTAACTGTCCTTTTATTACTGCCTTTTTCTGGTGGTAAGGATGGCTACTAGAAAAGTACAAGAATGCATTTGAATAGGTTGCTTTCCTATAAATTATAGATCTATACATATTATTCAATCTATCTTTGAATAGCTGTACATCTAAGAAGTTAATAGATTCTGTACAAAACTGAAAAGTAAATTCCAAGAAATTAGTGTGGGAGGTGATAGAATCTAAAAAGGGGGGCTACTCTATCTGCATTTCCTCTCCAGATGAAAAACATGTCATCCTGGTATTCCGTATACCATACAGCGTTATCCTGGAATAAACTATTATTAAATAGAAACTCCCTTTCCCAATGGGCCATTGCACAATTTGAGAAGCTACCTCCACAAGGTGAACCAAAAAATTACCATCAAAGAGCATGAAACTGTTGGTCAAGACTAAATCTAAGATGGTTTCAAGCAAATATATGTCTTCCCCTAACATGCCTTTAACTGTTAAAAATTCACGGACACATTCTATACCCAACTCCTGTGGTATAACAGTGTACAGGTCTTTTATATCCACTGTAAGAAAGTTGTAATTATTATCATATTCTAGATTGTTTATACCTTCGAGAAAGCTCCATAAATCATGGCATATTTGTACCTCACTCCTAATAAGAGGTTTTAATTTACTGTCAACAAGTTTACCACATGAATAAGTTATTGATCTCCTTCGATCCACTATGGGTCTAAAAGGTGGATTATTAAGGTTCTTGTGAATATTTGGACACCCGAATAACACAGGCGTTATTGGTGCTGGCATAGTTAAATAATGAAAAATGTCTATATTAATACTACCTTCCAAAAACAAATCATTAATGATGTTTTTAACTTTCTTATAAGCAGTATTAACTTCATTTAAACTTACATGACAATCGACTTCTCTGTCTAGGTATTTTAACATTCTCTCAACAATGCCAACAGCATGTTCATGATATTAAGTGGGAACAACAGTGCCAAACTGAAAGGAAAGCAGTTTTGGAAATTGGAAGGTTGATCTGACACTTGACATTATTTTGAGAGTTGCTTGCTCCTGTAACTGTTAAGTGATTTAACTTTGCAGACATGCACTGGAGGCATACATTTCATGACCTGATGCATCTTTGGTTTGGCTTTATACACTAATAAAATTGATTTTTACAGTGTGGGATTCAAACATATGCATAAGAGTTCTGCAGCAGTGATTTTCCATTTTTGCCATAGAAGTGCTTCTCAGACATAGTTATGAGTTATTTATAAATGCAGATGAAAGATTAAGGTGTTACCTATGTATGTGTGCGTGGCCTGACAAGGTCCTTGTTTATACATTTATGTGTGTATGTGTCTTATTGAAGTGTGAAGGCCATCCATGTCCAGGTAGCACAATTATACTTAACAGAAACACAGTAAACGATATACCCTCAGTCATACATATGTATATTCAAAACGTATAAAGGGTGTCTTATACCTCATATATGTAATTTAGATAAGCTCCACTGCTATACATAGTTATTGTTATTTATAATTATGTTTAAATTGTTATAAGTGATATTTAATATAAAGTGAAATGTAACAACAGTAAAAATGTCTGGAATTTCCTGTATTAGAACCCACGGGCCTTATAACCCTACACTTATACCTGTTGCCTCAGGAATATTGAAATAACATTGGGATAATTTTCTGTGCATTATTATAAACTGAACTGTAACAACAGTAAAAATATGTTGGACTTCCTGTATTAGAACGCAGGGTCATCTGTGATTCAGCCCTAAGCTTACACCTGCTACCACAGGAATAGTTAAATAACATTTGGATATTTCCCTATTCATTATGAACGTCTGTGTGTTAACCACCTCACAACACCACTTAGCATATTTGCGAGGTGCCCAACAGAATTGATAGAATGTATTAATTTTGAAATTGTTGACTGTCTGCTTACTGTCTACAGGTTTTCTTGGACCTGCAGATGTTGGGGAAGGTTGCTAACAGCCACACAATGTCACTTAGTGATGTTTTGCGATGGAAAACAAAAAATGCAACAATGTATCCATTTGAAATTTAGAATGTCTGCATCCTGTCTGCTTCCTGTGTGGGCCACTAGTCCAGGTTTGCATAATGGTAAAAGTCATGAAAATGAGGCAAGCAAGGCTAAACTTGTTTTAGTCTTGTGATCAGTGTTTATTAGGTGTCATCCTTAAAAGAGGAAGGTGGGATTTGAACCCTGATATACTCATAGTATATGCTGTATGGATCAATATGTTTTGTAAATGTGCTACACACAGGAGATTAACAAGTGTAGTTGATTTGTTGACTATCATAGAAATACATTACATTACATTTGCTGTGTTTATCTGTTCCCTGTGTTTGCTCTAAGCCATGCACCACACAGATAGCATTAGAAATACAAAATAAAAGTACATAAGTCGCCAGGGCCTGATGGTATTACAGCTGAATTTTACAAAGAGTTTGCTGATAGTTTGGGAAAAGAATTGTCTCATGTATTTAATTATATAACTAAAAATAAAATTAGTGACCCCCACCTCAATGCGTCAAAAACAATTTTCATACATAAAACCAATTCGGATCCCCTTAACCCAGATAATTACAGACCAATAGCACTAATGAATGTGGATATGAAAATTTTAACATCAATTATAGCATCGAGACTAAAGAAGGTTTTGATATATCTAATTTCTAAGGAACAAGCTGGATTTATGGCAACTAGACAAACCAGCGATAACACACTTACACTGCATAATATGATGACGTATGCTAAACAAAACAACTTTAATATCTATGCTCTTATAATAGATGCCCAGAAAGCATTTGATAGAGTAGACATAAATTGTTTGTTTGATGTGTTACCCTATTTTAACTTGCCCCAAGAATTCATTCAGATACTACAAATATTATATAGTAATCCATACACTACGCTATACATCAATAGGACTTATTCTAACAGAATACAGATTAAAAATGGTACTCGTCAGGGTTGTCCCATGTCCCTCTTATTGTTTAACCTATATCTAGAACCCTATTTTTATATATCAAGCAAAATTTGTATCATAATGCACCAATAATTTATAGGAATAAAATATTAATGTCAGCATTCGCCGATGATCTTATTATTTATTGTACAACCCCAATTTCGGACACTGAAAAGATATTAAAGCTCATAAATGAATTTTCAGTAGTTTCTAATTATAAAATTAACTTACAGAAAATGAATATCTTCCCGTTAAGAACCCCAAAACCTTTTTCATTAATGGCCCTGATGGGGAAGTTAACATCTAAAGAAAATATTAAATATTTGGGTATCAACTTCTCTACGGATAATAAGGACTTTTATAACAATAATGTTAAACGAGTATGGGAACACATAATAGCTGATTGTGACAGATGGAAGAATTTAAAACTACCGGTATTAGTAAAAGTATCAATAGTGAAAATGAATATACTACCACGAATGTTATACATATTTAGGTCTGCCCAATTATCAATTTCAAAAACAGTTTTTAAACAAATGCATAAAGATCTAGCTAAATTTATCTGGAACCCAAAAGAACTAGAATATCTTATGAGAAATTAATGACCCCTAAAACAAGAGGGGGACTTGAGCTACCAAACTTTGAAGCATATTATTTGATTGCAAACGCTAATAAAATTTTAAGAATTGCTAATTATGATGTAACGAATACAAAATGGATACCAACTTGGGTGGTCTTGAATCATAAGCATATTTTGGATAGGAAAATAAATCCTAAAGCATTGCCCTTTATGGACAAAATTAGTCTGATAAAATATGGGGTCATGGAACACATAATAACCTGTGTCTCATCTTTGCAAACTTTATTTCAGTCCGTAGATTTATTGCAATATATGATGGTTTTTCAACCTTTCCACAGGAATCCTAATTTTAAACTAAATAATCAGCTGATCGATCTCAGCAAATTTCCATTAATACTTAATCTGACTCTATTTGATGTTTTTAATAAACTTGACTTATCAGCTTTACAAATTAGACAGGAAATGAATCTACCTAGAAGTTACATTGTTATAATGAGACAAGTTAAAGAACTTGCCTTGAGCTACTTTAGGAACTTTAAACCTGCAGCTGGATTTGTGGATAAGTGCTCTGAACTGTGGCAAGCTATCCAACAAGACACTAAATTTATAGCAACTGCATATAAATTAATTAAGGATTTGAAATTTCAGGACAAAATTTTGCTTTCAGAGTATTGGGTAAATAAAGTAACAGTAACAGACAATCAGATATTAAAAGCAATTGATATAACTAGGAAATCAGTTTATTTTCAAAAACTGATGTACACGCAATTGATGATTTGGAACAATGCATATTACACACATCTTAGATTACATAAATTTAACCCTAGGAATTCTCCAATTTGTCCATACTCTGCAGATCAAACAGCGGATCTTCTTCATATGTTCTGGAGTTGTAAATGCGTATATAAACTTTGGAACTCTCTTAAAGTACAACTGCAAAAGATGGGTTATCAAAGTTCTACACTGTCATGGGAATTTATGATTCTACACATTCCTCCAAGAGAGCTTTCCAGATCGCAAACTATTATTTGTATGAATATTTTTTGCTGATGAAACTCTATATAGCCACAAATTGGCTAGAACCACATAAGACATCATGGAATAATTTTAAGCTTGTGGCTATAAAGCATATACTAGCACATAAATTACTTCTGAAACAAACTAACAAAAATATTAATAACCCGAAAATATGGGAAAAGGTCTTCAATATTATATTAGCATGATACTGATTTTAGGAATATATTAAATATAGGAAGCATTTCATGTAGATATTGTATAAATGGTTTGTAGTAGTTATAGTGTATTATGTGTGTGATGTTTATTGTATTTTTGTAATGTTTTTGGAAAATATATTTCAATAAAAATTTATTATGGAAAAAAAAAAAAAAGAAATACAAAATAAAAAAAGAAATTTATAAATTAAACAACACTACCAAATATATGTTAGTACATATGAAAGATTTTTACATGTCTGGATTTGAACTCTCACACCAATGGACCTTAAAAATGCAGTGTAAGGGTATATTATCCCTCTTTGCCACAGAAACAGCTTTGCAGCAGAAAATGAAAATTGTGCATACAAGCAAGTCCAAAATTATCCACAATATCAATAAAATATATGGCCCTTGAATACTTCTGATTTGTTTGTACGTGTATTAATTTCAGATGTAGTGCAATGAGTAATCACACAACAATTTCTGACTATTGTTTGGAGAAATGCGGGGGCTGGGGTTAGATGTCACTGAACAGAAACTGTGAAATATGTGCTGCTTACTTACTTTAAAAACACTGATACAATTACTTTTACACTTTGTAAGTCTAACCTGGCTGACACACCACTGGAGGTAAGGGAGAATGAACTGCTGTATTTTTTTCCTTCTCATTACCAGTAATCATTCACAGTAGCAATCCATTAGCAACATATACTGAGGGAGTGCTTGCACTATGTTTATATCTGCTACACGGAGCAAAGACTTTGGGATTCAACAATTCTTATGAGTTCACACCTCATTCTAATCCTCACCATGCTTACAGCACTGAATCTGCACTATAAAAGGTAACTGTGTAGCTGGGGAACCTGAAGGTCAGGAGAATTGCTTATGTGGATAACACAGTTGAAGATTGCCATTACTTTGGAATTATCTGCACCGGAGACTATTGAGCTTGATAAGGTATGATTGCATTTTAAAGTTAGATACTGGATATGCTCGGATGTCAGTTAGAAAAATATTTTATATATGCATTAGCAAATGCTACTTTTATCTGTATGCACTTCTTGGAAGTTTACTGATGGTTTCACAGTTGCACAGCCTTATTAACTTTTATCACAAGTGTTGCTGTTACAACTGTTTCTCTTTGCATTCTTCTAATGTTATTTCTGTGAAATGTAAATGTCCTATATTGTCAATGACACAGGGGTGTTAGCCTTCTAGGATGGCCCATAGACACCTCCAGCAAAGTGCTGGCAACAGGTACAGTTAACTGTCAATTGCATCAAAATTAATGCTCTGTGGTAAATGTGTACACATGTTTGGGACAGTTACTTTGATAGCCGTTATAACAATTCACTGAAATTTCTAATTTCTTTGTTTGGTAGCAAAATGTCACTTGCTTGTTATTTTGGGAGTGGAGGAGCCAAGTTCCATGTCTGTGTTGGCACACAGAAGAAAACTGTTTGTACAGTGGTTTGCTTTGCTATTGTTACTCCCCTTGTTTTGCACCCAGCTTTGCTTTGTGTCTAACTGTAATATGTGAAAACCACATACCTTTTTTATATGTGAATATGTCTGAATTTTTATTTATCCAGTGCTAATATTAAAAAATACTTCCTTATGTCTTATAAGCAGAACTTTTATTTATGTGATATTTATGTGTATGAACCTTCTTTTGTGTTATATGTAACATAGGACTGTGGCAGCCAAGCATCCAAATCCTTGCAAAACCCCCTTCAGTGACCCTGAGAATGATGTCATTGTACAAGCCATTAGGAGACACGATGGCTATGTCCAGAAGAATGTAAATTTGGCAGCCGATAGTGGATGATGTAAACTCTGTTGTGTTCCACAGCAGGACATTTGATCAAGCGCATCATAGGGCCACTGACATAATTTTATCAGCCCGGAGGAGACCAGCTGCAGTGGTCCATGGACAGATGGATACCGGGGGGGGGTAGGGGTCTGCTACAGAAACACCACTGACACCAAATGAGTTCCTGTCCACTGTCAAGGATCCAGAAATCTCAGTGGAAAGTTCACAACAGCATGTGATTGATGTTGGTGCTGCTGTTTCAGGGAGGACAAATATGTGCCAGGATGAGCTTCTGGATAGGCTTAACTATGTCAATTGCGAAATATTTCTTATATAGTAAAATATTGGCAGCATTATTTAAGTGTATTTACTTTTTTGGGGGGAGAAGTAGTTATAAATATTGATACAGTTAACAACACATTCTAGTTCATTACACATGGGCTTGAGGTGGACATGTCATCCAATTTTCTGTTAAATATATTGTTAATGAACATATAAAAGGCCAAACCTTTTTCACCCCCCTGTGTTACTGTAAATTGTGATAATGGTGTCCTTACCTTTTGCTTAACGTCTTCCAGGACCATCCTTCCTAGGAACTGAGGAATCATCAGCACGTACTAAGCCAAACATTTTTCTTTCAGTACTGATAAGCAGTTCACAGAAATATTTATTTTAGCCGTATGTGTGACGTGGGTGTCAATGTATTGCTGTATTGTCTGTAATAGTGGCACTACTGTCAGGTTGGTATCATATACTGAACTGTAGTAGTGTAGCTATTAATTTCTTTCCTGTGTTTGTTGCTTATTATCACTGCTGATCCTGACAGAGGTAGTGCAGGACTCTTACCACCTAATGTCAGAGTTTTGACAGACTCTGATGGGGATGGTAGCCAAACAGAAGCACAGTCAAGGGTTACAGAAGGCTGTGGTGACCTTGCCAGTGGTGGTGGGATGTGTGCCACTTCCCCTTGTAATTCTGCTGAAACTTGTTTTGTCAGCATGATGCACAAAGGTGGGCCATCTACAGACCCTTTAAACTACAGACCCACAATTCTCATTAGTCTTATATGTGACACCATGAAAAGAATAATCATAGATATGATCAATAATGATATAGTAAACGTCCAGACACTGGACCCAACCCAGTTTGGTTTCATCAAGGGTAGGTTATGCCTACTCAACCTGGTGGCTTTCTTTGAGAAGGTCACTAAAGCAATGGATGAGGACAAAATGATTCACACTGCCTACCTTCACCTGGCCAAGGCATTTGACACAATACCCTCACTTGGGCATTGTTGACAAACATAAGAGGTTAGGTACAAACATGTATGTCACCAGGAGATAGCCAACTGGGTCACAGACAGGACCCAGGAAGTTAAAAATGGGAAGTCCACCCCTACAAAGAGGCCAGTCACAAGTAGAGTCCCTCCAGGATCAGTCTTTGGACCACTCCTTTTTCGCATTTACTTCTCTGAAGTCAAAGCCAATGTCAGTGGTCTCTGGCTGACTAAATTTGAAGATGATTGCAAATTAGGAGCTGTCATAGAATCCCACACCAACACGACTGTTCTCCAGGAAGGGCTGACACAGACAAACAGCTAGTGTCAGAGCCATGAAGTTAAACTGAATGCCAAGAAATGCATAATAGTATCCTTTGGGAAGTCATCCACCCCCTGGTAAGTATCAAATCGACAAAACACCCCTTATAATTGACCCAGTAGTCAGGGACTTGGGAACACACATCCACAGTAATTTATCCTTTGACCATCACATGTCTAAAGTAGTGAGGAAATCATTCTATGTTGCACAACTTATAAACAAAGGTATGGTATCTAGGTCCAAGGAAGTCACTGTTCCACTGGAATTCATCAGACTTATCACTGAGTACAGCACCCCCTTTGGTATGTACATAACCAGGCATATCTACCAAATGGAACATCCACAGACGCTCCTAACTAAAAGAATACAAGACACAATTAAAATGTCCTCTGCTGACTGCCTCAAGGCCTTATCCCTGTATTCTGCCTCTTACAGACTATTGAGGGGAGATCTATGCCTGGCATACATGGCATTGTCAGACCCCACTCTGATGGACCTCCTGCACACCAGACAAACAAACAGCACCAGAATGACTTGCTCTAAAGACTTAAGCCTTGCCTGCCATATAAATAGGACCTGCTGGAGAGAGATAGGTATGTTCCCAGAGACTACCCAGTCTATGGAAAAGGTTTCCCATCCATGTGAAGCAGAGTTCCTCCCTAACCCAATTCAAGTGTAACATGGTCAATTGGATGGGGAACAGAAAATTCATCCCTGACTTGGCACCTATGTCTCTAATGGACACAGGCAACCTTTAAATGGTTCATCTCCCAGGCCCCTGCTTGTAAACGTTTCAACTTCTAAGACCCTGCTTACACTTATCAAGGGTACCCGAAGTTGTCAGAGATTTGGGATGCATTTCTAGGCTTAAAAAGGCCCTTGTGGTCATTAGCCTAGTAAACACATAGCATGGCACAGACAACAAAGATTTTAGTAAATGTATGTGGATTGTACTGCAGGGCTCCCCTAGATGTATCTAGGCACTGGAACCATGACTTCAGCAGCCCAAACACATGCTCTGATATTTCTGGTTTGAGCATGTGCCTCATTATGGCATTCTTCAGTGGCTGTGTGTGCATTTCTGATGGGCAGCATCAGCTATGTTTCCAGTGCATAACATGCATCCCCCAGTAAATGATTCTGTGGGATACCACCCTTACTGAACATCTGATACAGATGGGAGTTGTTCCAGATATGTGGGTTGTGGTTAAAGCCTGGGTTGCCAGCACACACATTCAAGATGATTCCCTTAGCATTCCACACAACTCAGCAGTTAATAGAGTGGAAGGTCTCTCTATTTATGTAGACCCTTCCCCCCTGTTTCCCAGGTGGTGCTTTGATTTCTATATGTGTACAATCTTTGGCACCCAATATTTCCGGGTAGTGTGCTACAGGGTTGAAATCCTTCAGAATTGTGGCCCTGTCCTCAGGTATATGGGAAAAATATATGTGGTTACTGGCATGTTGTAGTGTAGCATTCAGAACTGATGTAGGATCTTGGATGCTGATGCCTGAGACCCCCCCCCCCCCAGTGCATCCCCTGTTGGTCTCTAAAACATTCCTGTAGCTAAAATTCTAAGTGCTACACATGCCTTTGTCTCCACCAGTATTGGTTCCTCTCTGTTTGCCCTTGGTCTGAGTTGAGGACAACAGAGTTTGCAGAGTTCCTATGGTGTGTCTCTACCCACCCTGTAGTTCTCTACAATTTCCACCTCATGCAGATTCTGATAAGATAAACAGGCTCTGAAAACTCTTCTCCTTCTTGGCCATGATCTGTTTGTAGTAGCAGCAGCAGTGTATAGTTCAGCCTGCTGCACAGACTCATAAATTAAAGCAACAGCAGCTCCTAACATTCTTTCTGTCCAGACTTCTTTCTGTGGTATTCCAGTAGGTTTTGGAACTTGGAGGAAAATCCAGCACTGAGTTTATATAGTTGCTTTATATCTTGTTGAATAGTTTGGATTGGTTGGTTAGCATGCAATTCAGCTGTTTATGCTGTAATTAACATGGCACAGTGCTTACCATGTTTGTCTGGCTCTACACACCTCTTACTGAATACAAAATGGTGTGCTATAGTATGCCCTTTGTGCTACAAAACACATACGGTTTTAGTGGCCCAGTGTATGGTGTACTGAATTTGCACCATGTATTTTTCCAATATGATTGACTAGACAGAGCTGTGTACATAAATATGCAGGGAGACAGAAAAAAAAATCAATGCAGTTTCACAGAACAAAAGAAACATGGCAATTTTAGAAAATAATTTACTTAAATAAGTGTATCTGATGGTGAGGCCCACAGTCCATACTTCATGTTCAAAATACATGTGCAGCATTTTCAATACTATATATATGTTGTACTATACTTTTTTTGCACAGAAGATAGACAGATAAATAATCATGTGTGCAATTTAGACTGTTAGCATTGAATAGGATCTCCTGAGATAAATGAACACATGCAGAACCATGGTCCCATTTTTCTCTGCAGTATACTTTAATTAGACACTTTTTCCTTCAATTTATGCAGAAAGCATTAAATGTAATCAAAAAGGCAGGTTAAGTACATTTTCTTATACATCATTTAGCTAGAAACTTTAAACTATTACTCATGCATGCTGAATAACTTCAGTTTCATTATGTCATATATTTGCAGTCTATTACATCATTACTAGTTTTTCTAACATTTACTTTAAGAATCTTGCACAAATGCATATTTATTGTAAAACAAAACAAAAGTAAAAAAAAAAACTTGTAGCAGCTATTTAGATACTTTTGAAAGTAAAACTATGTCATTATTATGTTTCTTTAGAAAAGAAAATCATAAAGAATGAATGTATTTGGGATGCTCCAGTGACATAGTTGGATGAAACACTAATGGTTAACAGTTTGCTTAGTGGCTTGGGTGACTGAAAGACCATCAGACAGGAACGTGTGTACCCATCCTAGGTGGGAAGGCATTTATCAATGATGCCATCTAAGAGGTGTGATTCAGTGAAGGGTTTTGCCCTTGAACACAGATTGATGCAAGTGGAAGGCATGACAGGGTATAGATAGAGCATATAATAATCCCCAGGACAGTAGCAGTGACAGCTGAGCCCACAGGACACCTTTTGAATCCACAACTTGCCCCAGGAATATCAGGGTAAATCTGGTGTGTCATAGGTTCATATGTTCATAGGTTGGTACTAGGCTATAGGCCCTAGGGCCTATGCAAGCCTAGCCATAACAATTCCCTGGATATTTCTTCCCACAATATTTACTTCTCTGGACCCTTGTCTAGCAGGGCAACTGACATGATCCTCGGGTTGAATTTCCTATCTCCCATCCAATCATCAAGGTTTCTTTTGAAGAGGGCCAATGAGGCACTCCGCTTGACATGTATGGGCAGTCTATTCCAGAGTATGGGGAGTCTCTGGGTCAGGATCCTATCCCTCCAGCACGTTTTGTTCATTGTGATGACAAGGTTTAGATCGTTGGAGCGTGTGGCTCTGAGGGATTGGGATTTCTTTAACTGTATCAACTGTATCATAGTCAAGCTATGAGACCCAGCGTGGATGTGAGGCATCTGTAGCCAGGCCAGTACAATGCTGTTCTCCCAGGGAGGATAAAAAAAAAAAAAAAAAAGAATGAGTGTCTTTTTAACATCTCCTTCTTATCTCATGTCAGTTGCTGTCATAAACAGGATGAAGAAGATAGTCTTACACTAAGATTTTGTGCCAGCAGTTTTTTCAAAGCAGCATTTATTTTAGCTTTCTAGCAATCACAGTCAAAAGCATCTGTAATCTGTTTAAGACAGTATATAACACACGACTCTAAAGTTTTACATACTGTAGTGATGATTGTCACAGAGCAATGAGCAAACACAGTCTCCCTTTGAATTACTAAACATATTTCCAATAACCTGATGAAATGTCAGTTAAACTAAAATAAGTGTATATAAACCTCTTCTATGCAAATAGTTTTTCTGTACCTAAGAAATGAAACTATAAACTGGCTAAAGTAGATGTCATCTTGAAAGCCACCTGCATTATATTGGCTTCTGTGAGACTAAAGAGGGGAGTGAAAAAAGTAATGTTGTTTATGCATACTTTTGCTAAGCAGCAGCTAGCTGCAAGTTCTTGCCAAAAGATCAGGAAGTCATCTCAATTTATTATATGGCTGATGTAAATGCTTCATAGCTTCAACAATAATGACAAGATCCATAGCAACTGAATTGTGGCAAAAAAATAACTAAAACAGCAGTAGACACCAGCAGGCCATCAAACTATTTTCAATTTTTTATATATATTTATCAAAAGAAATCTAGCAGAAAAGGTCAAGTGCTTTAGTTCAGAACTACACTTTCAGAAGGACTTCATCAAAGCTAATTGTCTCACGCATAACTAGGTATTTGAATACATCGTATTCTTAAAGTAATATACCCTAAAGTGATCTAAACTAATTACTATATGAATTCATACGTATGTACTGAAATAAATATTGTCTAGAAATGTTAATGACATTATATAAATACAAATATATCTTGTATGCTATTAAGCAAGTAACTTGTAGTAAAGTTTGCAGCTCTAAGTTGCAACACTTAATTAACAGAAATATTTTTGTTAAACTCTTGGGAGTAGTGACATTTAATCTTAGTTGCCATAACATCGCTTTATGCTCCAAACTGGTTTTCCATTCACTTCCTCCTCGTCAAGTCTTGTAGAATTTGTTCTAGGATAGCATACAAACTTACTAAAATGAATACATTTCAGAGAATGTTTATACACAGTGCTATTTTATCATGGGTGGGTGGCGCTGTGGTGCAGTGGTTAACATCACTGCCTCACAGTAAGAGGTTCTCCAGTTTGATTCTCTGTCGGGGTTCCTTCTGTGTGTAGTCTGCATGTCCTCCATGCATTTGTGTGGGTTTCATCCAGGTACTCTGCTTTCCTGCCCCATTCCAAAGACATGAGCATTTCTCCTTGGACCTCAGCTAAAAATAGGCTTTGTCCTAGTTGGACTTGTCAGGTTAACAAATGTTAAATAAATAAATAAATAAATAAATAAGGCAGTACAAGCAGTTTCTAAATTTGGTGATGCTGAAAAAAAAGGTTTGCTTACATGTTATATAGTGAGTCCAGAGACATACAGAAGGAAATTTAGAGAATAGAGAAGATCAGCAGAGGAAAGTGTGATATATTGCAGATGTCAGCACTTATTTTCACAAATGGGTGAATACATGTAAGGTCGCCACACCGGAATTGCTTGCAGATCTTTTAGAGTGCAAGCCATCAGTAATTTGCCCAAGGACATCAGGATTTGGTTTGAAGACTAGTACTGGTGGGATTCAAACCCCATACATGCTGCTATCTGCAACATTTTGATGCCAGTAGTGAGAGTCAAAAGGAGTCTGTGCCAACCATCAGATAATAATGGCAGAGATCTCCCTAATCATAACTTTTTGGTTGGCAGTTGTGGGATTCAAACCTTACACATGCTACTGCCTATAACATTTTTGGTGTCAGTGGTGGGATTCAAACCCAGTCTGTGCCATTGTTACATTTTGGTGACAGTGGTGAGATGTGAAGAGAGAACACAAGCAACTAACTATCACAAAAATGTGCATATTTTCCTGGGGCAAGGTAAAGAGGCCATAGTTGAAAGGGAAATAACCTCAGACATAGCCATAGTCAAACCTGCAGTGGTCAGACAGAAGCACTACTTGTCTGGGCAGTCCACTTCATTTAGGGCCTTGGGTGGGAAACCTTTTAAGTTGCCTTTCACCAGAGTTTATCTGGATAGGGAAAAGGGGCAAGGGAGGAAACAGATGTGTCCTAATAGTGAATGACTTTGATAATGCAGAACCTTGTGTGCATTATGTTACAAGTATTCAAGCATGGTGATGATCATGTGAGGAAGGTAGTAGAAGGAGACCCAGACAGGGTTGACACCTTCATCTGGTATTGGCATGGTGGCTACCTCAGTGAGGAAGCTACTCAGTAACAGTGACCTAGTATCTGAGCCACAATAACAGAAAAGTACTAGAATCCCTTTAGAAAATAATATTTCAAGGGAAGAGTTGCATGAAAGTGGTCAGTCAGAATTTGAGATGGTACTGGTAGAGAGTACCAGACACCATTTTAAAGGGAGGCTGTGGTGGGTGTGTAATGAAGAACTCAGAAAGAAACAACACTGAGAACCAACTTTACAGGACTTGAGGCATGTAGCCAAAATATCTCTTAGTACTCAAGGAGAGAAGGAGTCCATATGCTTAGACAAAGGCTTGTTGTACAAGGAATTCCCTGAAGGAGAGCTAGAGGGAGAAGTACTACAGCAGGTGGTAGTAACCATGGCATTCTGACAGGCACGTTTGGCCATAAGCCAAGAGAGTTCATTACAGGCCATATGGTCATAAAGTGTACTAAAAGACAACTTTGTATTGGTCATTGTGCACAGAAGATGTAATAGTGTACTGCAGGACTTGTGGGCAGTGCCAAATGCTTGGCAAGCTGAACACACAACACAGGCTTCTTTGATGTCTGTTATTTAGCAAATGTTTCAGAATATAGCTATAGATATTGTGGAACCTCTGTGTACCCCAAGATCAACAAGAAAATAATACCATGGTAATTGGGGATAATGCCACTATATAACCAGCAGCAGCACCTCTGTCTTTCATTGAATCAGATAAGATGACAAATGTTTTGTAGACATTTTCAGCAGAATAGGTTTCCCTATGGAAACACTGAAGGCTAGAGATTCCAACTTTATGTCAGTCCTGCTGGCCTGTTTGTGGATGCATTGCAGGGTAAAGCATCTAAGCACTACTCCCTGCCACCCATTGACAAATGGTGTGGTGGAGTGGTTTGAAATTACACTAAAACCATACTGACAGCATTTGTAGACCTGCCACATCTTAAATCACAATATAGGGAGCTGTCCTGTGACACCTCATTTTTTTGCCATAGCCATGGGATAAGAGGGCCACCTGTATCTAATTTGTGTTTGTGGAATGGTGATTGTGAATCCCACATGGACTCTGTTGTGGTGTATGTCCTAAACTTCATGATCAGATTCAGAGAACTCATGGGAGATAGCTAAGGAACACTTGGGACAGAAGACTGCAGCAAAAAGTCTGGTATGACAAGATGTCCAAAGCAAGAGATTATTCTGTATGTCTACATGGAATAGTGTATATTCCTATAAGATACAACAATCTACAAGTAGCCTGGGAGGTGCCTTCCACCATTGTGAAAAAGGGGGGAGATGCCAGCTACATTCTTGATTTGCCAGGAAAAAAACAGAAATAGTGAAGTGAGCATGTTAATATGATAAAATCTTATCATGACACAGAGGGTCTGGTACTTAGTATCTACAGTGAGTTGCAGGGGGAACCATGGGGAGGTCTGGAGTTTGGACCCTATGGAAGCTTTGATCAGATACCTCAGTGGATGGGGTAGCCCTGACCCATTAGTTAACTGTTAGTGAGGTTCAAGACATCCAATTAATATTACAGGGATTTTGCAATAGCTTCACTGGTAAAGCAGGATGTACCCACCTGGTGGAGCACCAGACCTCACTGTTCTATCAAACATGCTACTTAAAGGATGCTTTTAAAGTTTAGGCATACTATGAGAAAAAGATAGAAATTGCAGAACATGTGTGAATTGGGGCTAATCCCATTTTCATATCTAGGTGCTTAGGATTTCCCTCTCTCTTCCCCCCTTGGCTGACCTGGTGTGACTTAGTTTGAACTCTACATTTACCTAATAAACGGAGTCTACAGGACTGCAATTGGTCACAATAACAAAATCATTTTCTCTCAGCATTTAAGCAGATTGAACTCTACATTTACCTACAAAACAGAGTCTACAGGACTGCAGTTGGTCACCATAACAAAATCAGTTTCTCTCAGCATTTAAGCAGAGTAGGTTTCACACAAAAAGCATTTGTTAAGCTTTCACTTACAGTGCTGTGTAATTAAGCAAATCACCATTTTGGTCAGCCATAGGGCTCTTTTTTCTACTTGAGTGTTTGCCTCCTTCCCCTGTAACTTAAGTAAACTGACTCTTACATTAAGAGCTATACTACTTAACCTTTATAGCTCTAGGACACCTTGGGAAACCTTGTAAACTGCAATGGGGCTCTTTTTTCTACTTAAGTGTTTGCCTCCTTCCCCTGTAACTTAAGTAAACTGACTCTTACATTAAGAACTATAATACTTACCTTATAGCTTTAGGACACCTTGGGAAACCTTGTAAACTGCAATAGCCCCGCTACGTTCGCCTGAACTGCTGCTAAATTCTGATTCGGCACAGACTGCTCTATTTTTTTGCAGAGGCTCTATAAGTAACTAGTGACTTTACTGAATTTCTGTGGTAATATTTGTGTTTAAACTGAACCTGTACCTAGAGAAAGTGTATAATCAGAGCTCCTACTTGCTGCATGTGTTTTTAATGTTTAAATTGCACACACACATATTGAAGAAGTGCTTTTATGACCTGAATAACTTGGGCTAGCTATACCTGAAGTGCTTTTACTGGCAATTTTCCAGTTGTACAATTGTGAACAATTGATTTAGTTTTTCTGGTATATCTTTAAAATCTGGCAAGTGTTTATTTACTGCATTGCTCTCTTGCTTAGGTTTCTTAGCTATAAATCTTAGTTTATTCTGAAGTGTGGTACTTTACTCCCCCCACAGCCCTAAACCTTTCTGAATGTATTATTATAAAATAATTGCCTGTTGTTGCCTTCATGCTTACCCTAGAATCTCTGCTTTTCTCTTTTCCTAGTTGAACTTTACATTTACCTACAAAATGGAGTCTATAGGACTGCAATTGGTCACCATAACAAAATCAGTTTCTCTCAGCATTTAAGCAGCGTAGGTTGCACACAAAAAGCATTTGTTAAGCTTTCACTTACAGTGCTGTGTAATTAAGCAGGTCACCATTTTGGTCAGCTATAGGGCTCTTTTTTCTACTTGAGTGTTTGCCTCCTTCCACTGTAACTTAAGTAAACTGACTCTTACATTAAGAACTATAATACTTACCTTATAGCTTTAGGACACCTTGGGAAACCTTGTAAACTGCAATATCCCTGCCCCCAATTCCCTCCCGCCCCCAGTACCACTAAATTTAAAGTACTATAGCCACTCCCCCACTTTCTAGATACTATCTGCTTTCATCTGGGATAATTCATCCCACCCCCATTCTTCTACATACATTTTAATAGCACCCATTAGCTTTCATCTGGCATTCTCCCATCCCCCTTCCAGTACCTTTGCCTCACCACTCTATCTTCTGGTGTTGCATCACCAGGCAAAACAGTTTCTTAACTCACTAGCTGAATCACAAATAATTATATACTTCTCTTTACTACCCTTCTTGTTCGCACCATACCTCCTTACCTTGTATGAAAACCAGTTTCTCACTGGATTTCAGGTCCCAAAAGGCCATACTATCACCCAGCTGTAAATCCTCCCACCTTCAACCACACTTACAGTACCAGGTCCTATTAAACATCTTGTTCAGTCTATCAACATCTCAACCCCAGGCACATTAGCTCTTGATCCAAATACTACCACAAACTAATAAACAAATTCCTGAAGTTCATCACCATGTCTAGACTTAACCTAATACTTGGTGGTGATATTCATCCCAACCCTGGCCCACCCACTTCAGATACACATACCCCCTCTACTTGCAATCTAAGCTACAAACCTACAATTAATAGGCCAACTAACTATCTCCTAGCCTGTCATCTCAATATTAGAAGCATTAATAACAAGGTACATGAATTGCATGCGCTTCTGGATGTCCACTCCCCTGAGATTCTCTGTTTATCTGAAACCTGGCTAAAACCTAACACTACAGATGATGAAGTGTTACCACCTGGGTACAACATACATAGGCTGGATCATGCTTCCAGGAAGGGAGGAAGGGGGTGGGGTAGCTGTACTCTATAAATCTGAGTTGAATGTCACCATAGATGTAATACAACCTCCTCAGATTAATAACTCAGAGATTCTTGCCACCAAATTGCAACTTAATAAAAATAAATGCATTAATATCATCTGTATGTACATTCCCCCAGGTAACAATATATCTACACTTGAAGATATCCTGCAGTGGCTATCATGTCACTACCCCCAAGAAAGCTTACTACTTGGAGACTTTAACATAGACTGGGGCACCTGTTCCTCAGAATCCCCAACCACCCATATTAACCTGAATGCATTTTCAAAAATTATATCCACCCCTACCAGAATAGGTAAACCCAACCAAAAAGAAAGCATACTTGACTGGGTACTCATAAATAGTCACCCCCAACTGTACACCTCTGGTACCCTCCCTGATGGCCTAAGCGATCACCTTCTCACATATGTAATTAAGCACAAAGCTATTAATTCCCAACAACCCTTACTCAGAAAGGTTAGAAACAATAAAAATGTTGACCCTGCTAAATTCCAAAAAGAACTAAACTCGTGTAATTGGTCTATTCTAAAACACCTCCCCTTAGGGGAAGCAGTAGCATACTTTAACAACAAATTCCTTGAGATCCTTGATTTGCATGCACCTGTTCATTCAAAGAGAACAAAGGCAAAAACTGCACTATGGCTTTCTAAAGAGTCTAAACTCAAAATTACCCTTAGAAACAAAGCATGGGCTTTACGGCGTTCTTCTAAAGACCCCCAAGATCACATTAAATACAGGCAATCCAGGAATGAAACTAAAAAATCCATTTTACAAGACAAAAAACAATACTACTGTAATTTACAGACAGTAAATCAAAATAACCCTCAGATGTTTTGGGCAGGTTTAAATAATCTACTACATCCTGGACAAACTTCAACCCCAATCCCTGCTGCTATTATTGATAAAACCCCTGAAGATGTTTCTGACAGTTTTAACTGATTCTTTACTGAGACAATTCAAGCCCTAGCTAGCCAACTACCTCCTAGCTCCCCTGGTCCTGAAAGTACCACCCCTAGAAACCTACTCGCATTCAGCTTCCAACCAGTCGCCACTTCACTTATCCGTACCTTGATCAAAAAATTAAAACCCACTACACTTTCTGTTGATCAACTCCCTGTCAAGTACCTACAAAAATCAGCTGATGCAATTGATTACCCCATCTCAATACTAATCAATCGAACCATAGTAGAAGCTAAAATTCCCTCCATCTGGAAAATATACTATGTGATCCGACTTCACAAAGGAGGCAGCTCTACTGAATTCTCCAATTATAGGCCAATAGTTATACTCTCGCCACTTGCAAAGATTATGGAAAAATGTATTCGTAGACAACTAATGCACCACCTAATCCAGAATCACCTTATGGCAGTCACTCAGCATGGCTTCTGTCCTCATCACAGCACTACTTCAGCCCTCCTAGCCTTTACCAACACCATGAACCATAATCACAACATTAATTATATATCCTCAGCCCTCTTCTTGGATCTTTACAAGGCATTCGATATGGTTGATCACCAACTTTTAATCCACACCCTCCAAACATTCTGTCTGGATACTAGAGCACTTCAATGGTTTCAATCCTACCTGAATGGTCAAAAGCAGGCTGTCCTCTGGCAGAACAAACTCTCTAATATTCTACCTAACACCCTTGGAGTACCTTCATACTCGGGCCCTTGCTGTTCTCCATCTTCATTAATGACCTTTATACTGTCATCCCAAAAGTCAGCTGTATCCAATATGCTGATGACTCTGCTCTGATTTGCTCGGCCACATCTCCAATAGAGCTATGGTCAGCTACCCAGACCACCTTTAATACAATAGAAAACTGGCTTTCTGAACGTCATCTGATCCTATATCCCAAAGAAACTAAAATGCTGTTATTTTCACCAACACGTAGGTCTACCGCTTTCACCTTTACCATAAATTCAAATGATGGCAGAATAATCTCCCCTGACCCCTCTACAAAACGATTAGGTGTCATCATAGATAATAATCTAAAATTCGACCTACATGTTAACCAAACTATCAAAACCATCAATAAAAAACTAGGGTCACTTTACAGAATAAAAGCCTTCCTAACCCCTCCAGCTAAAATTGCCATAGCTCGCTCTCATCTTCTTTCAGCCCTTCTGTATGCATCCCCTCTACTCTCGAATTTAAACAAGACTGTCCTTAACAAACTCTCAATTTGCTACAACCACATTGCCAGGTTTGCCACTGGGATGCCTTTTAGGAGACATCATTGCAGCAATCTAAATCAGCTTGGGTGGCTTGAACTACCCAGCCTAATCCAGTATAACCAACTGATTATGGCCTATAAAATCCTCTATAATCCAGACAATACTCCTGCACTTAAAAATATTATCAACCCCTATAACAATCCTAGACCACTTCAATTCTCTAACAAACTACTAATTCAGACTAGCAAAACTAATAACACAGCTGGTGACTCTCTCTCCTTGCAAACTCTGTAAGCAGACCCTGGAACTCTCTTCCAGCTAATATTACCTTACTTTCTACCTTAGGTCAATTTAAAACTAGACTCAAACAACATTGGGTACTTAACTGACTATGTCAATGTATCAAGCCTGGTTAATTCTCTAGAAGGTGTAAAAATCTGTTAACCAGCTTACTGTGTAATTTAATTTAATCCTGATTTATGCTCGGGATTAACTCTAACCTGTTGAACTTGCTTAACTTGCTTACTTATGTAATCACTATAAATAGTCTGTTTGTAATATGTAATGCTGATATTATGTAATGCTGTATCTGCTTACCCTTGGAGCTTTTCTTCCTGGGCCTCTGCTGAAAATGGACATGCATCCAGTCAGACTAAACCGGGCAACAAATGTAAAATAAAAAATAAATAAATAAAAATAATCCAGGAGCTGAGCGGTTCATGGGCTTCACCCATGTTGATAGTGCCAAAGATAGATGGCAGCACCAGGTTCTGTGTGGACTACAAGAAAGTGAATAGTCATACAGATGCAGATGATAACTCCACTCTGAGACAGATGAACACTTAGAGCAGCTGGGAGGGGCTATGTCTTAACTACTAATGACATAATTGAAGGCTACTGGCAGGTGCCTTGGACACCTGTAAGCACGGAGAGGTCAGCATGTATACTAACCAGTCCAGATTATAGTCAAAGTGTCAATGTACAGTTAGATGTTTCCAGTTATAGAATGAGGTCTGTCCTTAGCCAGGTTTCCTCAGAGGGAGATGAGCATCTAGTTGTGTTTATACAACACAGACTTAAACCGGGGAAGAATTTTATTGAGCCAAAGAGAAGTTCTGCCTGTAAGTAATCAGGGCTTTGAAAAAAATGCAACCTTACTTTTATGGCAGAAGGTTCACTGTGATTACAGACCACAAACCCTTTAAAATGGCTTCATGGATGAAATGGCCAGAATGGAAAGTTTCTTAGCTGGAGATCCTTGCAGACCTATGACCTGCCTGTCAAACCTGAAAGTGATACTGCTGATGGGGCAATATAACAAACTATTGCACCCTTGTCTCAAGCTTTGTTTCTTAAGGGATGCTTATAAATGACTTTGTCTAAAAAAAGTAATAGAGTAGTACATCAAAGGACTTAACCCTTGTCTCAAGGTTTGTTTATTGAGGGATTATTCCAGAAGATTTGCTTGAGGTTCTCATGGGATGAGAATTGCAATGCCAGAGATGATGCCAAGCTAGGTAAAAATATTACATATTTTTCTCTGTTTCTCATTTTCTACAAGTAACACATTTGGTCTGCAAAACATATGTTACCTTGTTAGTTTTTTTTTCCCACGTGTGACTGTAAATGCCATGAAAGAAAAGGAACTCATGAGTCTGTTTGAAGATACTACCTCTTGCATCTCCTATAAGCTCATAAAATGTAATTACAATCCACTTCAAAGAAGTAGCTTACTAGAACTTTGAAAACAAAGCAGGTATTAAAATACAAACAATTAAGAAATGTATATTATTGTCATGTGTATTAGGGTTGTTAATCTGAGCAGGTGTGATTAAACCACAGTCCTTAAAGGTGGCAGACCCAGTTTAGTTACTTTTGCTGTGGCATAGCAAAACAATTAAGGAAAGGCTTCTTTGTGGAGGAAATGATATAACAGTGATTTATTGCACAACTGAGGGACTGAAATGTATACAGGCATGAACTAGATTTTTATTCTGTCTTGTCTTGTCTTGGAAGAACTTGATGACATGTCTGGGAAAGATCTGTGCTCTCCCTGTGTACAGGTTTAATATTTATCTTACTCAGATTAGTCAAGATCCAGTATTCTTTAATAAGAGTTAGAATGTTTAGTATATGCAAGAATGATTTTTTGTACATACTCTGTCCAGATTAACTGAATGTTAATTTGGTTTCCCATGTGCATATTTTCATTCCTTGATACACTTCAGCTATAACTGCACAATTGCCTTACTGGTTAAGTAATGTTACATCACTTTTAAGCTCTTGTGGCTTCAGACTTCATTATATATACATCATTGCTATGTATTATCTAAGAGGAGGGTTATACTTTACCTATGGTTAACAAAATGTGGCTCCCCTTTGACACTTAACCTGTATTGTTTGGGCCTACTACTACAGAAAATGCTATGTGTATGATTTCATATCTCACTTAAATAATAAAAACAGCAAGTAACTGGAAGTCGTTGGTCAATTTTAGATGGCAGCAGTACTACCATGCTCGAAAAAAGGCTGTGAGGAATTAAAGAACTCTGCTAGCCTTTCAAGGGAATTGCATTCATATGTGGGTGTGTGAAAAGAATAACTTGTGTGAAATGTAGTTACTGTAGGTAAGGGATTCAGACTCTCTCTGAACCAACTGTCAAATTCCGGTGACAGTGACCTCCCTAAATGCAAGTTTTGGTGGGCACTGGTGGTATTCAAAACCCAAATGTGTCACCATCAATAACATTTCTGGTGGTAGTAATGGGGTTCAAGGTTTATTATCATTTTATTGAAGTGGACTCTGTTGAATGATCGCATCATCAACCCATGTCTGTGAAAAGTCACATTGCTGAATTCCGATATAGAAGAAATACATCCCGGATTTGATCTGGGAACAAATGTTAACATGGGTCGAGATAGGGGTGAGATTTGTACTTCGGACATATTGTAGTTCGACAGTTTCAACATTCAAGTTTCAGACTTCACACAAAGTGGATTCAACTGAGTCCACTTCAATAAAATGATAGTAAATGGTGGTTCAAAACCCTTCCATGCCACTGTCTGCCACACCCCTGTCTAAGCTCTCTTTTAGTGTATGTGAATTATCAAATATCTGTAAATAATCCACCGATGTATACTTTTACACAACAATTCTAATAAAAATAGATATAGTTGTGCATTCTTACATTGAGATATACACTGTACTATAACAAATGCAATCAAATATAAGCATGCCTTCAAATGTACTCATATACACCTGACTTTAATATTTTTTTTCTTTTATATTGTTGTACTGCCTCTGGCTTAGGTAATAGCTGAAAAGGACATATTAGCCAGTCTACCTAATGAGTTAGCAAATAAATAAATAAATAAATAAATAAAATAAACCTGGGACGTTAGTGTCCCAAAAATTTGCAGATGACAAAATACAAGCTTTGAGCATAATTAATAGGATACAGAATTACATTTGTAGCTTACTCATTAGTCTGCTTCATCTCACATTCTCATTTAATTTACCTTGTTGAAGTCAGGCAGGGGGTTCCTGTAATCCAGCTGCAGGAAATTTCCAAAAACAGGTATAGTCCAAGGTCCTGGTGGGAAGTTTCTTGGTCTCTTCCATAGGTGGAAGAGAAGTCCAATGACCAAGATTATAGGCAAAGCTAACCAAAAATACTGCATTGCTGTAGAAAGGTGATGTGAGAGAAACCAAAACAATAGTCATTTAATGACTTCAATCTTCTGGTGATATTACTGCTGGTATGGATATGATCCAACCAGGTCAAGTACACTTATTTAAAAATACAACAGTATGATTCTGGAGAGTGCATTCTTAAGCACCATCTTTAATGGTCATAGCTTTTAATACTATTTAAAAATTGATCATAGATCAAAGAATATCTTTACAAACATTGCATCCTGTTCCCAATTAAATTGTACTTTACACTTCAATGCTGCTCTCAGCATATGGTAATCTGTTATATGCAAGCCTCACACATTTCATCCTTTACTGTTTCTACCATAAAACATTATTCCATACCTGAATTCATAACTACATACACAAATCTGTTTGTGCAGTTCATGTAGCTGTGCAATCATGATTACTGTCCTATTATTTTAATCAGGAGAATGGCTATACATATTGTATGCATTCAACCCCAGTAATAAGTGATACAAAGGAGATATGCACATAACTCTCAACCTCTTAAGTACAAGAATTCTGGACAAAATCAAAAATGGGGGGAGGCCTAAAAATAGGGACAGTTTTAAATATTCCACTTATCAAGGGTATCAGAACTTGTCAGAGATTTGGATGCATGGCTAGGCTTAAAATGCCCTTGTGGTCGTTAGCTTAGTAAATACCTATGAACAAATTTAGACAGCTGATACAATATGAATGTTTGCATTAGCATGCATTGTCAGAGTGCTATGATGTCTGAAATCCAAATGTCTGTAATTACTTATTTACTGACTTCAATCCTCAAAGATATGCCAGAAGTCCACACATTTTATAATGAGCAGACCAAAATATGAGGCAAAAATTTGTACATTCTGCCAAAATCTGGACAGCTGAGAGGTATAGACATGTAGCATTAGCAAGGCATGAAATATAAACTACATTTTGTATAAATTTACATTTTTGGAAAAGTTATCTTTAAAGTTTGAAGTTCATTTTTGTTATTAGTTTGCTTTTTTTTTAATTTTGTCTGACTAATGAAAGCTGTATGAGACAAAATATATACTTTAGAATATTCATAAATAGTGTGACATAATCTTTAGATGTTCATAGTGACATAATTATCTGTTAAATGAAAAAAAAAGAAAGAAAAAGGCTGAAATAGCTCTCTTGATGAACTGCCTGCTGAAAAAATCACAGGTATTATAAACCAGCATACAAGAATATATAGAAATTCACTATCTGTCCATAGAAAGTCAAGCAGCATACATATGCGACTTTCCTACTTTTTTATTTGTGCCTTTTAGTGACCACACTAGTCCCAGTGAGCCAGTGGTCCTTTCTTAGGGCAAATTCAGGCGCTAATACATATCCACATTTTATTGCACATTACACAGTTCATCACTGTAGCATATATAGTAATAGAAAAATGAACAAAAAATGCATATTTCTAACAGCCATACTAATCAAGACTATCACAAATAATATACATACATACATATAGTGGTAATGCAACTTATATGTACTATTCATATTAAAGTAATAATACAAGTTATAATGTGTATTATAATAAGAATATAGCATTTATAACAGTCAGCCACTACTAGTCCGCCAGCGCAGAAGACTAAAGCTCTGTCGTATACCATGGTGCTCTCTGTAACTAAGGTATAAGGTTTCATTCCTTTCCCCTCCATTTGCCTTCTGTGTGACTTTAAGCATGTCACTTGCTTCCAGCCCAGGTTGCTACTACAAAGGGACACTTGTGTCCAGTGGGATTTCCTAGCTAACAAATGCATAAAACTACAACAGATACATTCTAAAAATGCTGAAGGTTAATAAATGTAAGAATCAAAGTAAACTAACCTCTATAAATACAACAGCATGCAGAGCAAATGCACTTGAACATACCTTGTATTTCTTCAGTTAACACTTGATAAACAAATGCTGTTATGCCCCTGTCTTGCTTTAGAATATCAGTGTCCATATTGTTGATGTATTTACAGGATCATTCTGAATGTTCCAGTACTGAGTGAAGTAACTTGGATGTGGGAGGGGTATATATATATATATATATATATATATTACAAATCCATGAACAAACTATTTCCTGATTGAGTAATTCTGGTAACAGCCCTACAGTGGGACAGCTTCAGAGATTTATTGATTTTGCATGTATAGTATGTTCTTGTAAAGCAAGGTTTTTCATAAGAATATTGGGATTTGGGTTTAATGACATCATAACTGGCAACAAAAATGAAATATATGCAGTGACATTTAAGACATGACACTGTCACACTTGTAGAAACTGTAAAGGCAAAGAAGAAAGTGTGTATTATCAGAGAAACTGGAATACATTATGATGTAAACAACTGAGAAAAAAATTCAAATATATATTCAATTTTCTAAGTACAAAATATAACATGAGCACGTGAAGTCTGTATGTTCTGAATATTTTATGCTGTAATGACTTGTTGACATAATAACGTTTTACCCTAAAAAATGTAAAAAGTAAATATTCTTAATGTTTACATGCTTTCAGAGGCCTTTGTGAATGGAATTTAACTGTGGATGAGTTACATACAGTCTTAAGCAAGTAATTTCCATACTGATTTGCATACTACAGCCAGAGTCATGCTTTGGGCCAATTGTAATTCATTACTTTATTGCAGTGGTTCCCAAATGGGGAGACCAGCTTTTCCAATGAAATCCAGGCTTTTATCAAAAGAGATTTATGCAAGTCTGTAAATAATGTGTACTTGAAAAAAAGTTATGTATTTATTTATTTATTTGCTTATTTGTTTATTTATTTATGTATTTGTTTGTTTGTTTTTTAGTATTAATTCCATCCAGGCTCACATTGAAAATCAATGTGCAAGAATAATGTACTAAGCCAGATCCTGATTATTTCAAGTGTGTGTTTGTGTCGGGGGTGGGGTAGCAGTGGGGCTAAGTCTATTTTTGCAGAGTACAAAATAAAATATGATATCTAGGGAAGGATGAAGAATGTTTCTGCTCTTTGGTGGAACCTCACTCACTGTGGCACTATCCTGAAGTTTTTATTACCTACATGTCTTTATGGTGAAGGCTCCTTCACCATTTCAGTAATTTTTTATCAGACTTTCACCTGCTGTGTTAAATAGGGTCTATATCATATAGACAAACAATTAAAATCTTGAAATACCTTTCATCAACCTGTATATGTCGAAGCTGCACATCGTTGCACAGCCAAGTCATCGATTTCTTTCTGAGGAAAATTAATTGGTTGGCTGTTCTTTTAAATCCGCCCTTTTCCCAACTGTAGTGCGATCTTGAAGTTAGTATATTTAGTTAGGGGGGATGTGAGGGGCACAGGCCCCCACATTGGGAGGGTTGGGGCCTTTGCCCCCCACTTTCATAGTGTTTGTTGTAATGTGGTGTGCGTGGTTGGGCTACCGATTTCTTTCCCTTAGAAAGAAATCTATGATTTGGCCATTCGATGATGTGCAGCCTCGACATATACGGGTCGATGAAAGGTAAGTCAAGATTTTAGTTGTTCGTCTATATGATATAGACCCATTGAATACTCCCCACCAAGATTTTATTACATGCATTCTTCTTTCTCTCTTCCTCAGAAAACAATGTATTTCAGAATGATAATAAGCCTTGGCTATTTGCTGATTTTGTCCCGAATATTCTTTCTGTTTTGCACATTGTTTCTGTAATAAAGCTGCTACAGTTTGGCAAAATAACACTTTCCTTGATTTTCTTTACACAGTTGTTTTCTACTGCAGTTGCCAATGAGACTGCTGTCTCTGTGCATGACCTGTTTATTCAGCTGCTGTACTGTTCCTTATTACAAGATGATTGTGTGACATTCTACTCAGAGCTATTAATAGAAGTAATACAGCTTCCAAGCACGATCATTTCACTACTCAACGGTATTGCATTTCATCATGTCAGTTACTGCTGGCATCATACTGTAGCATTTGTTATTTTGAAATGCTCCCTCTAAGTCCTGGTTACTACCTATATCCACCTGCTATAAATCTACTATTTGCTCATACCTCTCAACTGTCCCTGATTTTGATTCAAATTTTAGCAGTGTCCCTCTTTATCCCTACTAAATTTGATGACTTTTGGAGAAAAGCTGGTGAATTATACGTAATTAATAATGACAATAATTAAGAGTTATAGACTTCCTTTACTTATATTAATTCACTTTATCTTATTCTGTCAATGCCTGAAGTTATTAGTACAAATAATTTAAAAGTATTTCTGATTGTCCCTGATTATTTCTGGATTTCTCCTGATTCTGTTGAGATTTGATGAATGCTATGGAATTTACATTCCTGGAGTCTCAGTAACTGTTAATGAGACGGTGTCCAATGCACATTACATAACACTGGATGGCCTGCAGCGATTAACCATTTGTCGCTAACTGGCTGAACTGTTACACTGCTCTTTACAGAGTATAAACTGGATGAGAAGTGAGTTTGTTGAGTTCAGCTCCCTGATGTTGATCCCCTCAGTCACATTTTTACAGACTAAATCACTGTTGGTGCACAACCATAAATGCCACCTACAGTGATCCCTTTTCAGAGTGATTTTCACGTTTCTCTATGGTTCTGTGATAGTGGCATTAGTATATACAAGTAAGTAGGTGTAGAGGGTGAAGAATCCTAGTTTGGAGGTGCTGGGGGCTTCCCTCTACAAAAAGCATTTCTTCAGCCTCCCACTGAGGTGAACTTTTAAAGCTGCAGCTGCCTTGTTTTCTCCATTTCAGGCTTCTTGGAGAAGTAACCATGCTTCATTTGACTGTAGCTTCATGTCTACAGAGCTAGTAGGTGAATCCTCTTTTCTTTTCTTCTTTTTTCACTTCTGAACTTTGCTTTAATCATTTTAGTTCATTTCTTAAATCATCCTGTTCTTATGTTATTAGTATTAATAGGATTTTGTTTGTGCTTGTGTGTGTGTGTGTGTGTGTGTGTGTGTGTGTGTGTGTGTGTGTGTGTGTGTGTGTGTGTGTGTAAGATAATGGATTGTTACTGTTGCTTGTGTCATATTACCTGATCACAACTGGACTCAGAAGGGAAGGGAAAGGAGACTGCTGGATGACTAGGCTAGACAAAGAGTGGTGAGGATGGAATATTGGTGGTAGGGGATAAAATACCTGAGGTCATGGATATGCATGTTGAGGGGAGAGAATGGACAAGCTACAGACTAGTAAAAATTCCCATACTTATGATCTCGGTGGATACTACTGATTTAGTGAACGAGACAAAGATGAAGCAGTGAGGAAGACCAGTGAGCTAGCGAGCCAGGTATTAGAAGGTGAGGAACAAAGTAGCCTTTTCAGAGGTGCTACCAGTGTCCAAGTCGAGCTGGTTCAGGAAGGGCAGAATAGATCATTTTGTCTAAAAAGGAGATAGGATAGTACTGGGTTATGGAAGAACGTGAGAGGAATAAAATGTCTTATATTTCTTAAGGATGCATAAGAAAGATGCAGTCTGTTCATCTAGCCTGCCCATTTCAGTGGACCTAATATGCAGCTGTTGCTTCCTAAAGACTGGATTGCTCAACACTGCCAGGCAAAGGGTTGAACGAAAAGGCTTCTACAAAACCCCTACTTAAAAGTAGAAAGATACATAAATAACATACATCCTTCCTTTTTCAGCCTTTTTTCTTGTTATTTATAGGTTCATAGGTTCATAGGTTCATACTAGGCTATCTGCCCTAGGGCATTTATAAGCCTAGCCAGAATGTGTTTGGCTTTCGCCACCCATTTTAAATTTATTTTGCTATGCCCTTTTTCGAGGTTAGTATACTGTGCCTCTGTCTAACAGTGACACAGAAGTGATAACCAGGGTAAACCTACGATCTCCCATCCACTCATCAAGATTCCTCTTGAAGAGAGTCAATGAGGGACTCTGCCTAACCTGGACTGGGATTTTATTCCAGAGTGAAGGGAGCCTCTGTGTTATGAATCTGTCCCTCCAGCATGTCCTATTTATTTCAGTGCTGAGGTTCAAGTCTCTCGAGCGTGTAGCTCGATGGGATTTGGATTTTCTGAGGTGCAGCATGTCCATTAATTCCGAGTTGGACATGGCTTTATACGTCAGGCACAGATTGCCTCTGAACAGGCGGTATGCCACTGAGTAGAGCTGGAGTTTCTTTAACCGGGCAGCATATAGCATCTGTTTGAGCCCTTTGATCCTCTTGGTGAGGTACTTTTGAGGTCTTTCCAGTTGCTGCAGGTGTCTGGTAAGGTGCATCCCAAAAGGGGCATTGTACTCAATTATGAGCCTGATGAGGGATGAGTAAAGAGGCACGATGACCTCCCCTGATCTAGATGTGAATCCCTTCATGATTAGGTGGGCTATATAAAATGTTTTTCTAACCACTTTGGCCACGTGGTTGTCAAATGAGAGATTGCTATCAACTTGGGTCCCCAGGTCCCTAATTACTTCTTCTGTACTTAATGGATTACCACCTATGTGGTAATTTGTGGGTACTTTGTTTTTGCCAAAGGGGATGACTATACACTTTTGGCATTTAGCTTGAGGCCATGGCTCTGGCACCAGTTGTCTGTTTCTATGAGGCCCTTTTGGAGGATGCTTGTGTCAGCTGAAGAGTCGATTATGGCGCCCAGTTTGCAGTCATCTGCGAACTTGGTCAGCCACAGTCCTTCCGTGTTGGCCTGTACCTCCGAGAAATATATACCGAACAAGAGAGGTCCCAGGATTGAGCCTTGTGGGACACCACTTGTAACTGGTTTGGAGTCTGACATGGCTCCAGCAATTCTAACCATGTGGGTTCTGTCCTTGAACCAGTTTGCAATCCATCTAGTGACATAGGGGTTTATATTTCAGCTGGTGAGCTTATCTATAATGCCCGAGTGGGGTATTGTATCGAAGGCTTTTGCGAGGTCCAGGTAGGCTGTGTGGACCACCTTCCCCTCATCAATGGCCTTGGTGACTGTTTCAAAGAAATCAACCAGGTTTAAGAGGCAGGATCTGCCCTTAACAAAGCCGAACTGGGTAGGATCCAGTGTCTGCAGGTCCCCAATATCTTTATTTATGAGGTCCATGATGATCCTTTCCATAGCTTTGCAGACCAAGCTAGTCAGGCTTATGGGGCGATAGTTTCCAGGATCTGTTGAGGCACCACCTTCATGGAGAGGGACCACTGTAGCTGTATGCCACTCTTTGGGCACATATCCTGTAGTAAGGCTGAGATTGAACAGTAGTTTTATGTTTGGGTTTAGCTCTTCTTGGAGTTCATGTAGGACACAGCCCAGGACACCGTCTGGTCCCATTGATGCTGTGTTTTTTGCTTTGGAGAGGATGGCTTTTACCTGAGCATCTGAGATGTCAGGGGGGCAGCATTCTGCTGGGATAGATATTTGCCCTTTTGATGGGGAGGGGGGGAGAAGTTTGCGCTGAACCTGTCAGCTAGGATGTTGGCAATGTCTGTGGGTTTGGTGTATTTTTTGTCATTTTGGACTAATTCTGAGCATATCTGGGAATTACCACCCAGGTTCCTAACATAACTAAAGAAAGCCTTGTGATTATCCTTAGTGTCCTGAGCAATTTTTCTCTCGAAGCTGGCCTTAGACAATTTTATGAGTGCCCATAGTTTTTTGCTAATACTGATCAGTGATGCCTTCCCTTTTTGGGATTTTGGTCTATCATTTAGTAGCTTCCTCCTTCTATTGTATAGTTTGTTTATGGCTGGGGTCCACCAGACAGGACGTCTGCCTTTGGAGGATTGGGTCTTGGTTTTATTTGGGATCACATGATCCATGCATTCCTGAAGGTGTTCATAGAATATGTTTATAAAGGATTCTGCTGTCTGGGCTGTATTTTCCATAGGCCCGGGGGCTTTCAAGGATTCCACCTCGGTTTTGAGGAGTGTGAAATTTGCTTTAGAGAAGTTTTTTACTGTAGTTTTCTGGGCAGGGGGTAGGGTCAGGATGTGAATATCCAGTGAGATTAGTTTATGGTCTGATCTTACCAGTGAGGGATACACTTCTGGTCTGGAGCATAAAGTCCCCATGTTGGTGATGATCAGGTCCAGTATGTTTTCCCCTCTTGTGGGAGTGGTAACAAGTTGTTCCATAGCATTTGAGTTTATAAATTCTAGGAACCTTTGGGCTAGGGTGTTGGAGCTAGAGTAATGCTCCCAGTCTATGTTTGGGTATTTGAAGTCGCCCAATATAATGGTGTTTGGAGAGACCTTCATATTTTCCAGTGTTCTCAGGAAGGCCGAGTGGGGTTCCTGGGTTTGGACAATTCATCTTGGACAATACATCTGATGAATTCATGTCAAGCATGTTCTGCTTTTTTATATATATTTTTGAACATATTAGTGTTTTTGAATAAAAGTCGGATACTTTCTTCAATATTTTACTTTATGTCTTTAAGCTAATTGTATTTTAATAATTCATGCATATGATTGGGTAATGAGAATTTGATTTTTGTATAAAATGAGATACAATTGATTTTAGTCAGATGGTCTTATGAAGCTCTTTAGTGAAAGCGCTTACCTGTGTTGACTTTCTTCACTTTAATAAATATATGTTTTTATGGTTGAAAAAGAAAATGGAGTGCCTGGTTGTCTCGCTGTTACACTTTACTATGGATTACTGCCAGGTATACTAAAGCCTCTTTAATGCCCCTGTGGGTTCAGCTCTCAGCACTCCCTTATCCAATCTGTCCCAAGGCTCCACAACT
The DNA here is from genome assembly GCF_019279795.1 of Protopterus annectens. NCBI lineage: Eukaryota > Metazoa > Chordata > Ceratodontiformes > Protopteridae > Protopterus > Protopterus annectens. The sequence goes on along the minus strand of NC_056741.1, from coordinate 1,764,686,138 downwards.
CTGTAAAATTGTTTTTTGTTTTTTTTCAGGTAGAGACTGAAGTGAGGTCCCTCTTGCTGCATCAGCTAGACTCTGTCTTTCTTCTCCATGTATGACTCAGTTCCTTCCTTTCATTCATCACATGAAATATCCTGTGCACCCATATCATATGTTATTTCATTGTTCTAATGTCTAATAAATATCAGTTCAGCAATTCCAGTTGCTATTTATAATTCTTGTTTCTCAACCCCCATGATGACTTTTGCACAGAGGCATATGTAGGGTGGGCTAAGGGGGCAGATACCCCCAGGTGCAAAGTGCTCAGGGTCATGACTGCAGATGCCTATTGGTTTTCAGTGCATTAATTTGCCTTTATTGCATTTGTGGTCAGAAATGAAGCAGTCTACCGCTCCATATCAGTCATAAAATAAACTATAGCAGTAAACAGTTTGCTAGCATTTAAAAGGAAAGAAGATGGGTGTTAGATCAGAGGCCAGCAGTGAGTGCCAGAACAGCTAGTTATACCTCCGCTTTTGTGACCTTCATTTGGATTCTTCCTAGTAGTTTCTCATCCTTTTCCTTATATGGCTTCAGGATGCCCACACTGTGTTATGATGTGGTCTCACCACTGTTGGGCATGATAGCCCAGGGCATAGGGTTTAGAATCAGGGACAAAGCCAAAAACAATGAGGGGAACAAAGACCCAAAATCATGGATAGTTTTTGAATATTTCCCTAATTCATGTAAAATGTTAATAGAACAACAGGTTTGCATAAACATGTTTTTTTTTTTTTTTGACCATAAGAAATATGGATCTCCAATGTCTGGCATTACTGACTAAGTGTAATCTTCAGTAATTTACTAAAATATCAAAACATTTGCCTAGGATAGGATAGAAATATGAGACAAACTCAGGGACATTCTGCAAATCAGGGATAGTTGAGAAGTATGGTTCAGAGCACACTGATGACCCTCTTACTTTCTGAGAAGTTAGCATTCCCTAACTTATATGTAACCATCTGGTTGTTGAATTCAAAATTTACAGTCTTGCACTTACTTGCACTGAATCTCAGCTGCTAACTTTTTATCATGTTTTAGAGCACCTCCAGTTCCCTTTCAAGATGTTTCCTCCATCCAGAAATGAGTCTCCAAATTCTGTGCCAACGGCAGGCAGTTTTAGTTTCTTAACCCCCCTACTGACAATTCAGAGATTAATACGCATAACAGTGAGCCCCCCAATGTTGACTACTGGAGTGTTCCAAGTGCTTACTTCTCTTGTTCTTGTTATCTCCTAAGAGCAATCACTCTCTGAATTCTACCCCATTGACATTTTTTACTAATTTGTCAGGCTTCTGCTCTAGTACTAACTCCTTCTGCTTACAGAACAGTTTTAATGTGATATTAAAAAGCTTCACTTAAGTTCAGATAGAACCAATCCACTGCATTAGTTTAATCTGCAAATGAAAGTTTATGTGTTGGGAGCATATTACTAATAGGATTTGTGGTGTGTCGGCTGGCAACCTGTTTAGTGTTGCTGTTTTGGATGTGAGAGAGAAGTGATTCCAATTTCTTGGTGTAGGAGCATCTATCGCAAATTGTGTTTGAGTGATTTAGGAGTAAAGGGTTGTCAGTGTACATGAGGCAGTTGCTACACTCCCTAAAAAACCCATGTCTACCTGGCTGGCAGAAACAGAAGGAAACTGACAGCCCATAATGCAAGGTTTGAACATTGTATATCAGCTGATAAGGAGAAAACAATGGGGGTATCTGTCATGGAGCTATTTTAGGGTAACCTATGGGGTGTGTGACATCCCCACCCTGGGCCAATAATCAAGGAGGTTGAATCCTCATCACTCACACTGGAGAGGGACGTTCACTTGGAATACAATGGGTACACTCAGTATTTTCATATGCAGACCTCTCTGCACCAAGCACAATTTCCCTTAAGAGCACACAGGGAACACAGTCAGCCCGGGGTCTGGATTTCTCTATATATGCGTCCCCGGTCCCCAGTAAGATTCGCCACTGGTACAGCTGTAGTGTTAGGTCCCCAGCCAAGTGTCCAACATAAGTCGTCCAGCACCCTCTCTGTGAAACTAGTGCTTCGTGTCCCTACCCCAAGTAGCTGACACACACACATACACACACACTCTTTCAGATTTAACTTACACACACACACACACTCACACTCACACACACACACACACACACACACACACACACACACACACACACACACATTCACACTCATGCACACACACACACACACACACACACACACACACACACACACACACACACACACACACACACACACACCTGGGAAAGGCTGGCACAGATTACCCTCCTTTATTTTTCTAACCGGGGAGAATATTAATTTTAGTAATGCAAATTCAACATCAGTACAGTCTCTAAGATATCTTATGACTTATAGTAGGGCCAGTGAGACAGTTGAACAAATTGTTAGGAAGTATTACAATTTTTTACCTATTGCAATTGTAGTAATTTAAAGACGTTGCTATGTTATAAGGATTTTTTCCTTATATAATAAATCTCTTCCAGCATTTAGTAAGAAAGGCACTTTCCCCTGTCATAATTGTTCTTGCTGTGTAAATATAAAAAGACCAGTTGAATTTATACACAATGTAAATGGTAGGAAGTGTACTCTCTGTTGTACTGACACATGTAACACATCATCTGTTATATATCTTGCTATGTGTAATAAATGTCCAGGTTTTTATGTTGGGAAGTCAGTGAGAAGACTGAAGGACAGGATAATAAAGCATAAGTCCGAGATTTGTAGAAAACTACTCATTAACTCTCTAGCCTATCATATTAGTCTAACTGATGATACACATCAGTTTAGCATTAGAGTTATACATGTGGTACATTCAAGTATAAGACATGGAGATCTAGTTAATAATATAGACATGAAGGAATATGAATGGATAATTCGTTTAGAAGCTGGTAAATATCCAGTTCTTAACAAACAAGTTACACTAAAACCAATTTTGAAGTTTAAACAACAAAAAGTGAAATAATTTCATGTTAACTATCTAAGTGGATATATTTCTTCACTTATTGAACTAAGTGAAAGATTTATGTATTTTTACTAATCTTAATCATATATACCTATTATGCATTGTTTTATATGGATCCCCCCTTTATATGGTGGACTGTTTTCTTAAGAAGAGAAGACTAATTATTGCTAGTCTTTTTAATTGATGTTGCTGATAGGTGTGCTGTGTCATGAGATATAATTGGATTTTATTTAAAAATGCTGTTTTTATGGTTGTTATATGTAAAGACACTGAAGAAGGATATTTTTATCTGAAAGCTTTGTCGTTTTAATAAATGTTTTTGACGGTGTGGATCAGCACTTTTTCTTGCTTGAAACAGATTACCCACTCTACCAACTTTGCCCAGAATATAACGTAGTTTCACTGCCACCAGTCATTTATAGTAAGGCTCTCAAAAGGGCACCCAATTATATTAAGTGAAGTGAATATTAATATAAATGGTAATGTTGACCAAACAGCAAGGCTTTCAGGAGTGGCCAGAGTTATGACCCAATACATGTAAGTACTCTCAAAGGTTAACATATTTCTCTAAAAGGACCAGCCACAATGAAAAGTTTAAATATATTTAACAATAAATAATAAAAGAACATGAAAATGTGAAATATCTATTTACAGTACACACCAGAGTTTCAGTCACAGGGAATATTAAAATTAACGCCGATGTAAAGATTCACACAGTTATAGAAAAACAGAATTTGGCAAGACTCACTATCTATTCCTGCTTGAGTAGAATAATTACTGTTCTTACTTACTGAATAGAGCAAAGCAAGATGATTTGGGTGAGTGGTCCTTATTGTCAGATCCAACACAGAATACAAAATGCTGCTGACACTTCAGTCTCCTTCAATATTAAAACATTATTTCTGTACAGAATAACATCACATACATCTGGTCATCTGACTCTGCTTCCTGCACTATCCCCTATCAATAGAAGCTACCAGGGTTTAGCACCTATGTGCTACAATACACACAGAGAGAACATTGATCAGATGTGGTGCAACTATTGGAAGTCATAAAACCATAAAACCATTTCACTCTTCCTACAGGAGCTACCAGATATTCTCTAGCACAGACATTGTATCTCTGGCTCCATTCAAAACTGTGGGATAACATCTTTATGACTGTTACCCATGAAGTAATTTAATTTCAGATATATTTTGCAAAGTCAGGTGGATTAAGACTGACCTCTTCCTTTCCAGTATATGCTGTTACAATGTATCCATTTGAACTGTTACAATAATGGATGTATGTCTCTTTTCTTTCCAGCAGGGCACACTGTTGATACATTTTAACACAAGTAAACCTCACAAATATATTGTCAGCATAAGCATCTGTACAAATCAGTTTGATATATAAATGATATATAATTATTTATAAAATTTCCAGCTAGCTGTGCTGGCATATGTTACAAATCCACTGTCCTGTTTCTCCTAGCATGGCTGGCAGTACCTGCTATCATCACAGGTTATACAGTAGGAAGTCTATAAAAGAGGGGATCTATTGGGTCTGATGTTGAATAGTAAGAGGTAAAATCTGTGCTGGGTGGTTCACTGAACAGCTGAGAGCTATTCAAGAACTGTTCTGCTGTAGAGCAGCCACTTCTAAGGAAAAATACTTCTATTGGTGCTTCTGCATCTATAACTGCCAAGAGTAACCCCTTCTGCACAATGTGCACGACGGTGCACTATGCACAAGCAAGAGCAAGAGCAAAGCAGCTAATGCAAAGAAATCAATGAAAAAGTTCAAACTGAGCCCTAGTCCAATGAAATAGCTCAGACTAAGCCCTGAACAAGTAACTTTCAATTAAATAGTCCTAATGTATGCTCCTGCAAGGGTACAGGGGTGCTTCTCCGAAAAAAGATGTCCTAATTTTTAGTACTCAGTCTACAAACAGAATTGAATTTAGCTGGTCTAAATCCAGTCTACACTACGACTAACAGAAGTGCAATGGAACAACAGAAAAAGCAGGATATATTTTTTAATTAAATAAGCAACAGTGCAAACATTAGCACAGTTTTTCTTGAATTAATGATAGCAACAGAATAAAACAGCAGAAACAGATATTTTCTAAAATTAAATAAAAGCAGCAGTTGGTGTGAAATACAAAGTGAAAAAATGCAGTAGTAAAATACAATGTAAAGCAACAGCAAACAGTACATTTTTTTAACTGCTGAAATATAGTCATAGTATATAAGAGAAATGCAAAGAGAAATATTTGTAATAAGTGTTTCGTTGCTAGTGTGCTACAGTTATTTGCAAATATAATTTACCAACATTAGGATGAACATTGGATATAGTGTTTGGAATTTAACTGATGTATTTGTGTCAATATCCTGCAATTCCTTTAAAATTGCTTTAATGTAAAATGAGAACGGTTGCAAATTGAAAATATAGCACCTAGTTTTGTAGTATTGGCTGTCAGGGAGTTATTCAAGTTGTGGAGTTTGGAGGCTGAGGATATAAGGAACACTATACTATTAAGCAGGTCTGTATGTAGGCTGGCTTGGCAATTGATTTAGGTTTTTGGTAATTTTTCATTATTTTTAGCACCCTGCAGAAGGGAGTCTATGCATGACAATCGTATATTTCTTAGATTTGTCTGTGACAATGTGTTCTTGCAGCTGAGGTAGCGCGATGTAAATTTGTTGTTTCTGTAAGATGGGCCAGTTTTACAAAGTTTCCTGACAACATTGTATTACTCGGTGAGATAGGGGAGAAATGGCTCCTGAGGGTATTCATAGCAGTGTGGAGTGAAAGCCATATCCCAGATGACTGGACAATAAGCATACTCATGCCAGTATACAAGGAAAGAGGGACATTAACAACTGTGGTCAGTACAGAGGTATCAGAGTCCTGTCACACTGCATGAAAGTTCTGGAGAGAGTGATTAATAAGCAGATATGCAGACCAGTAGAAAGTAAGAAGGAGATGAGCAGTTCAGATCAGAATGCAGCACAGTTGACCCAGCGTTTGCAAGGAAACAGATAGTTGAGAAGAAGCTAGAGATGAGGAAAAAGTCAAACTGCATATTCCTAGAAATTGTATGATGAGGTCCCAAGAAAGCAGTTTGGGGCAGTTCTGCAGTGGTTTGAAGTCTCAGAAACAGTGGTAGAATTAGTGCAGGCTATGTACAAGGACACAATGACTCAAGTATGTTTAGTGTCTGGTCTCACAGAAGGGTTGCCAGTGGGAGTTGGTGTGCAACAGGTTTCATCTCTGAACCCATTGCTGTTCATACTGGTGATGGACTACATTAGCAAACAGGTCAAAGGGGACATATCAACAAAGCTGCTGTATGCAGATGATGTGGCATTACAGGCAGACTCTAAGCAAAGGATAAGGGAATGGAATGCAAAACTGAAGGCATATAGGAATGAAACTAAGTACAGCTAAGACAGTGGTAATGGCAGAACACTGGGGAAATCAGAAGATGAAAATTGAGATAGAATGGAAAATAGTGGAACGGGTTAACAGCTTCAAGTATCTGGAAGGGGTGGTTGAAGAGAAAAGAAGTATGAATGAAGAGGTCAAAGCTAGAATCGGGGGGGGGGCTGCAGCTAACTGGTAAAGAGTTTCATGTGTAGGATATGACAGAGGAATGCCAAAGAAGCTAAAAAGTAAGGTGTACACAACAGTGGTGCGACCAACATTATAGTATGGCACAGAAGCCTAGGCAGTAAAGGCAGAGATGATGAAAACATTAGAGTTGATGGAAACAAAGTGGCTGAGAAATGTGGTAAGATGTACACTGTGGGACAGACAAAGAAACGAGGACATAAGAGCAGAAGCCAAAGTAGCTCCAATTGCAGAAAATGTCAAAAAGAACAGATTGCAGTGGTTCATGCACATGTAGAAAGGAAGACAATCTGGTGAAGACTATATGAGACAGACAGAAAGGAGGCAAGATGAAACAAGGGTGTTCAGCAAAGAGGTGTATGGATTGTGTGAAAGAAGATCTGAGACAGTCAGGGTATGAGTGTTAAAGAAGGCAGGAGTGTGGCATTCAATCGAGATAGATGGCTACAGTTAACACAACACCCCATCCTCAAGTACAAAATGGGAAAAATGAGGCTGAGGATGACGGTGATGATGATGATGATTGCATTACTTCAGAAGCTTCTTAGTATCAGTAAGCCAGGAGCATGTAATACTTTTTACTCATATTTTTCTTGTAGGTGAGAGTTCTTTTTTCATAGGCTCCAGAATGTTCAAAAAGTTACTGGGTGCTGTTAGTTAAAGTCCAGTTCATATTGTCACCATCAGCCTAACATAACAAAGTAGCATCACAAGCTCAACACTTGCATACTTCCTGTTCTTGATATACATCAGCACATTACATACATACATACATACATAGAAATATTTCAAGCATGGGCAGTAATGCCCTTCTAGCGTGCCAATATACCAAAACATGTGTTCCCATAATAGTAATAGGTGTACAGGCTGTTCTTAAAAATATCTAAACTAGTACTTGCTTTAATCTAATTTGGTAGTCTGTTCCATGCATCAGCTACTCTCTCAGAGAAACAATTAGTGCACTTCTCATTCCTATAGAATCTTCTACATCGGTTGTCTGATGATTTTGTACTATTTTTGATAACCCCCAAACATTCCCAGAGGTAGTTGTCTTTAAATGCCCTATATCCCTGAATAAGATCTCCTCTTAGAAATCTATAAGAGACACTGTACAAATTCATATATTTTAGTCTTTCATAATAACTTAAATTTTCACATCCATGGATGCCATTGGTATATTTCCGCTGTACAGCTTCCAGTTTACTCATGCTTGTTTTCTTATAAGGTTTCCATATTGCTCTTCCATACTCAAGTTTGGGTCCAATATAACTAATAAATAATGACTTGTTTATGATTTCCCTAGACATTATAATTTTTTATACAGCCTGTAATTATATAACTATCATTAACTAATTGGTTGATATGATTAGAAAACCTCACAGCTGGATCTACCTATATACCCAGGTCCTTAAATGAGTATACAATTTCAATCACTGTGCACTGTATTAAATATTCACCTTTCAGTTTATGTCACCCAAATCTCATGTGCATAGTGTTTGATGTATTTATCAGCATATTATTCTCCTGTGCCCAAATGGTCAATTAAACCAAGTTATTTTGCAGGCATGCTTTATCTGTAACACATGTAATCAGTTTACCCAGTTTCAGGTCATCTGCACATAGAATGGAGAAAACCTCAGATAAAAAAGTTAGGTCTGAAAGATACAATCTAAACAAGTAAGGGCTTAAGGACAGAGCCCTACTGAACACCTTGATTGTAACCAATAATTTCACCTGTCCAGTTGCTATAGGATACTTTCCATGCCCTATTTGTAAGTAAAACATAAATTAAAATTTTTTCTAATTCCCGATATAGCTGCCCGTATTTGCGCGTGTGTGCGCGGGTGTGCCAATTGCTTAGCTGCAGTTAACAATCCCGACATGGAAGAGCATAAGAAGGAATTTTTATGCAAATTATGCCAAATAGCAATATGGTAATGGTAGAGCATTCGCACAAAGAGGAGGCATTCATGTTTCGAGTCCCACCACTCCCCTTCCTATTTATGTTTTAAATTAGTATATGAAATAATACCCGACATATATGATTAAAATTTTACTAAAAAGCAGTGAAATGGCCTATGTGTCAGTGAACAAAATATATATTTATAAAGAATCCTGATATATAATTGCCCGCAGTTAAGCAGCGCTTTACCCAGCGCAATATAGGTGCCTGTAGTTAAGCAACACTTTACTGATTGCAATATAGGTGCCCGTAGTTCAGCAGCGCTTTACCCAGCGCAATAGAGTTCCCCATAGCTAAACAGAGCTTTACCCAAAGCAATCAGTTTGTGCAGAGGTGCACACCGCACCAACCAGCGCACCATAGGGCAATGTGGAGCAACGTAAAGCAAAGTTGCCTAAACACAGCCACACCCCCTAGCCTGTCTGGACAGTAGTAAAATAAAATGCAATGACAAGGTTCGAACCCAGGACTCTGTGCACCATAATCAAAGTACTGAACCACTAAGCCATGACAGCTTAGGATAAACAGCCACTGTTAACATAGATATACTTATCAATGGTAGATTAACCATTACTAAGCAGGTCTGCAGTCAGCCTAGAAATTTCAAAAACGGCCAATCACAGAAAAGTGCGGGAAATGCTGCATATTTAAGTCCCATAGGCCAGAATACTCACCATAACTGATTGTAGCTCCCATCTGCAGTTAGAATGGCTGGTGCTGGAGAGGGTACACGCTTCCGAGTGCAACATTGGGGCATCGGGGAGTCAAAATACATGGTTTGGCTCCTTGTCCACCATCATGAGTCAAGACTCCTGCAGGGCCAGTTCTAAGGGACTGAGTACAAGGCAGAGGCTTGGAACCGGTTAGCTCATGACCTCACCAGTGTCACAGGCGTTCCTTGGACTGGTGAGCAGGTCCATCACCACCATGCACACCTGAAGAGATGGAAGCAGGACCTACTGAACCAACGGATACAGGAGGCCTGTGGGATGCAAGATGCCCCAATACTGAGTAGGTAGCCAGGGAATGCAGTATGTAAGAAATGCTAATTGATTCTGTATAATGGATAGGTATGTCTCAATATCCCTTCATTTACTTCACAGCTGCAGGTGTCCGTGCTGCAAATCAGCAAGCCTATGCAGATAGGCTGCTAAGGCTGTGCCACCAGGCAGGTTAGTGACTATTTTGCATGTATCATTATATAAAATAGGTGAGCGAGCCTGAAAGAAAGTGTTGTAGCCCAATAATACAGCCATAAAATGCCCTGAATAAGTCCTTTGCATGTACTGTTATATAAAATAAGTTAGAAAGCCAGAAAAAGAGTGTAGTAACCCATTAAGAAAGGTAATATATGTTTGGAATAATATCTCTGCAGGTACTGTCATATAAAATAAGTGAGCGAGCCTGAAAAAGAGTGTTCTAACCTATTAATAAAGGTATAATATGTCTTGAATATGTCTTCCATATGCACCGTAATTTCAGATAAAGGAGAGAGCCTGTGGAAAAGTGTGTAATGTAATTAATAAAGGTATAAAACCTGGACTGTGTCTGTGTCACTTACTTTGAAATGTTGTTGTACCCTTGCATTATACAAATAATAATGTTTTAATAAGTGCTGGCAACCCACAGTTGGGCAGTCCCATCTAAAGTGGTTGATGGAAGTGCTAGTAGCTGTGAAGCATATATACAGTCCTCAACAGTCAGTTACTGGCTGGCATGCATAAGTAAATCTGTCACACAAGTAGCTTGCTAATTATATCCCTAGAAATGTGAGAGTGGTATACGACATCTAGGGTTCTGTGCAAATCTAACTGAAAATGTCATGTGAACACATCCAGATATGTAGGTAAAGAAATATAAATACAATCAGTAAATATGTAGCAGTAACATCTGCATCCTGGACAGTTAGTATGTCAGATATAGGTCAGGTATATAATGAACTAGCCAAACCCATTACACAACCTAATGCATGTTGCCAAGTGTAATAATACATGTAGGGGATATACACCTGCAGTCAATAGGAATGTAGTGTAGACTAAAAGTACTTATAGGATGTTAATTGAGGTTTCTTTCTACATCCTACTGTATGTGCATAAACAATGCAATTCCACAACTCAATGGGTATGTGTAATCTCAAAACATTTGTTGGGACATATGTCCTATTGTTATATAAATATCTGCATTCACTTTGATGCATGTGCCCTGTTCAAACACCACAATCATGGTGGCCTGTTGCCACCAATCATCCCTGCATGCTGTTGGAATTTCCACTGTCTTTCAATTTATGCATGTGTTATGCTTGCTGTTCAACTGTTGGAACCTTGGTGTGTTCGGTTAATGGGAATATCACTGCATGCTGTTACAACTAATTTGGAATGTTGTTGTTTATGTTGTAATTAAACACACATAATCACAGAATGTATGGGAAGGCCGGCCACAGTGGACCAACCTGTCCCTCCTCAGCTGGCAAGTGCACCCGGCACCAGCAGGTCCGGTGCCCAGCCCAGGCTCCCCTCCTCCGTTGGTCCTGTGCCACCTTTGGGTGGAAGCACTGCAGGGGATGGGGCTTATCCCCCCGTGCAAGCATGGGTGGAGAAGGGCCACCTGTCACCCTTTGAAGGGTCCGGGTTGTGGTGCGTAGAGAGATCCAGCGTTCATTCGCTGATCCCCTACACCAGCTCGAGGCGATAGTGGCGCGTCTCACGGTTGAGCCTGCCCATCCTACACAGCCCCCAGCACAGCCACCCTCGGGGCTGTGAAGTGCAGTGATGACTGCCCATGGGTGGGGATCTCAGTTCCACTGTTACCATCTGTGAGCTCATGGGCTTGCGATTACCAAATATCCGTCTCCATCGATTGTGTTCACCCACCCCATGTGTCATACACCGCCCCTGTATGTGCCTTGTTTGTCTTGTCTGTTTACCTCCCCAACCTTCCTCCCCAAATATACCTACTTCCTCAACCTCAATTTCCACTCTCACCTGAAAAAAAAAAAAAAAGGGCAATCTGTACCCACAAAAAAATTACTCCCCATACATAGCTGCCCATTTCGCACACATGTCCACTGGACATGTAAACTGATAATTGTAATTGGCAATACAACATACGTTGTTGTCCTCACCCCTCTCCCAGGTGTCAAATTTCACTCCAAATTTATTGCATATGCACAGCCATTGCTGGTAAAGAAATGGGCAGCTAAGGACCTTCCCTACACCCGTCCTGCACATCCTGAGCTTGTTGTCCTACTGTCTTTCCCTCTTTGTGCCCCCTTTTTCACCACTTTCCTATCTCCCCATTTTCTTTTCTTTCAAATAAATAAGCATGGGGGTTAGCGGGAGTAAGCACTTTTAAGCAGTAATAAGCGGGTTTAAGCAAGTGTGCGCATGTGTTCACTTAGCTAAGCATTGCTAAGTGTCACACAAACTCACGCAAACCCGCTTACAACTGCTTAAAAGTGCCTTAGTCACTCTATGTCAGGGCCCTTGTTCTGCTCAGCAGCAAAAGAAAATACTTCTACCAGTCTTGAACCCCAGACCATTGACACAATAGACTGCATGAATTACCACTAAGCCACAGCCGATATACAGTAACCTGCTGCTCAAATAAATATATCATGCATTTCAATGACTGAATGTAAAGGAAAAATAGGAAGGCCATAACACAAAGCTTGTTTTGTGGATCTTTACCAGCAATTGTTGTGAAATGCATTACATGAATGTGATATGAGAAGCAGCCATCCTAGCAGCAAATAAAGTTACAGAAGCACTTTACAACCCCCACACAGTATCATAGCTGGACAAACAGTGGCAAATCTGATTAGGGAAGAGGCCATACTACCTAACTGTGACTACTTTACAGGGATGTCCCTGATTGTGAAACATATTTAAGCTGTGTCCCTCTGAATCCCTCTGAAAAGTACTGATGTCAGTCAGAAAGGTGGGGTATTACACAGTGAATACTGACAATAATAACAGTAGACACCACTTGTACTTCATAAAAGTAGTACAAATCCATATGCACTGCTTCACACAAGTCTAGAATTACTGTCTGTATTATGTGTAAGGTGTACTTCACATTTAACTACCTATCCTTGACTCCATGCAAAGATGTATCTGAGTGTTTCATAGGCCTGGCAGAGGCACAAACACACAGGCATAGCAGCTATCCTGCTGTTACACACTCTGCAAATAGCTGTGGTAGGACTTCCACCAGCATACCCTTATGTAGGAGTACAACCCAGAAAGACCAAAGGATGTAGCCATGTACTGGTAGCAACTGACTGTAACAATGCCATTGCACTAGTGATGAAAACACCTGTGGGTTGCACAGACAAAGAATAACAGTGTAACATTTGACTGCCATCTGGATAGGTTCACAGTTGGGAACTATGCAGACAGACCACCTGCCTTGATAAACCAACAGGTACACACCAATCCATTAAGTCCAGTAAGATAACATTCACGCAATAATACATAATACTCTCTGTATGTTAGCAACCCCCCCCAAACTTTAAATACACTTGTGTGTTTAGGGTCTACCAAGGATGTAGGTAGGCATACACAGTACTGGAATTGTCCAGTTGTCCTGTGAACCCTGTGCTAATATCAACAATAAAACCACAAATCCTGCAGTAGTGAGTACATTAATATTCACAGTATAACAGTTCACAAACAGTTCATGTGCCAAAAGAATACTTCTCAATAACTACGTTTGTATGGCAGTTAATTATATGAGTAGAAAATAAACTACATAGTCACATACATGTTGTGTAAGCATTTGTAGGGATGAGTTAAACTCTACACTGATAGCTCTGTGCTGCAAGTGGCAACAGGTAGGCCTGAGTACAACATGTACATCACTGTCTACATATCTAGCTTCAGATATAAGAAGTATACCAACCTTCTGACTTACACAACAGTGTCCACAGCAAACAAGCATGGGCCCCACTCTGGAAATCTGAAAGGGCTATGCCTACACACCTTAATAATTTATAGCATTGGGTTGCTATGACAGTGAGTACTGCAATTACCTCATAGCAGGATGTATGCATTTACCAAATGCTGGGCACCAAATTGGTGCAGAGGGCATCACATGCACATGTGCAGATACCTATAAAAGCAGATTGTACTTGCTATCCCCACATGCAATCATTACATTGCACGTGTCAGCAACTACTGACAAACTTTATTACTTAATAAAGGAACCTTACGTAAGTAAATATTATATTTACTTCTTTAAAACCTAAAAATATTAATTAATAAAAAAACTTAATTAATAACCAATAATAACAAATAAGTACAAAACTTTACTTAATAAATTAAAAAAAAACCTTTTAAAGCATACACAGATGGACCTAATAGTGAGTAAGAGGTATGTAACAGATTTGTAGTTACCGGCAAGTAGTAGATGTTTATGAATAGTACTGTACATACTCAGAAACATGCATAGGTGGCAGCAGTAGGTATGTATGCAGTGATGCCATGCATAACTACTGCCATGGACAAATTAGTGTGTAGCTGTGTGCAGTGGGACATAACTGTGACATATGTATCTCAGCATTATATGTCGAACATCTGAACATGTTATCTATGGTCTGTACAGTACTGTGTATAATGGCAGTTTGGGGGAGTAGCACAGACACCTATATAAACTTGGATGTGACAGAGTAAGACATGCATGATAGTAACATAATTTGTAGCTTAGCATTGGCAACTGCTGTACCAGGCTAGTATAGTAATGTTAGCATTTGCAGCTATATATACTCCCTGTACTATTACTGTATGCACACATGTGGCAACTGTCCATGTTATAGCAAGGCCAAACAGGTCATCCGTGAGGTGTACGGACTTACAACAGTGTGAACCCTGTGTGTGTATGGCACACACATATGGAGAGATATGTATGTGTCTGATAAATTAGCATCTGAACATGTGCATAGAGCAAGGGACATAATGCAACTGTTTGTGAAGGGTGGACAATTATATGTTGTTTCAGGTTGTTATGTGCATTTTTATATGTAGGTGATAGTGTGTGGCAAACAAGACAGCATACAGTGCTGGCATATGACATGTGGGATTTAAATGCCGTGGGTATGATTCCTCAGGTTTTAGTCTTCCAGACTGGGGTCCTGCTAAAGGTACATGTGCTGAGACTACTTTACATGCATTCTGCACAAGATTGTGCAATATCATTACATAACTGCATCCCTCTCAACCTTTGCATAATTGATATTCTCACCATGAAAGGTGGACTGTATATGTGCCTATATGTATATCTATATGTACACCAATAGATGTTCATATGTACGCCCAAGCTCAATGTTGTAAATGTATTTCCATCCCTCTTGTTACAAACCCTGTACCCATGAACTACCACATAGGTAGCAGTCTACTCAACACCAAAAGTGTGATGAGAGACTATGGGACAAAGGTGGACTGTACTCATCAGTCATAGCCATCATAGAGTACATTGGCCCTGTCGGTATGTACCTCAGAAGACATCCACAGTGACTGTAGATGCCAGACACATACCTCACAAAGAGTATTACCAGACTCAAACAGATGCCCTATGCAGACTGTCTTACAAAACCACAGCTACACTGTGTCACATACCACCTACCCAGAGGCAACCTCTACCCAACATACAAAGCTATGCCAAACCACAGGTGTTGGACATGCTCCATATATACAGATTAAACTCCATACAAGCTACACACTGTACTGATCTAAACCCTGTAACGTGAAAAAGCAGAACATGCTGGAGTGGTACTTTATCATCTCAGAAACATACCATACTCTGGAACTAACCACCTATCAATAGCAAATGAAGGTCCTCATTAGCAGTTGTCATGAATAATCATGATGAGTGGGTGTGAGATAGGAAACACAACCTGGGAGTCACCACTGTGGCTCTGCATGACATGGGCACATGAACCTACATTACATGGGTGTTGAAGGGCAGGGTACCTTATGGCTAGGCTTCCATAGGCCCTACGGATAATAGCCTATTAGCTACCTAGGACCCGATACACACATGCATGAACTTGTTGCTTTACTTGCTATGTGAGGTTGACTGGGTGTGATGGTGAATGTGTAGGTGAATGTGTCAAAGTTGGGTATATGTGTGATAGCCTAGTGGGAAACTATGTATATCATGGTATGTAGTGTTGTAGCTCAAGCAAAAGATATGTATGCTATTGCTAGGCAGGAAAAGCAGTAAGGCATATGATGTGACGTAGTCCCATGGTGTTGACCGGAGTGTGCCATTGTAGGCTTAAGCAGTACATGTATGCTTATTGATAGTCAACACTAGTGAATACAAATCCCGTATGAACAGTAGTACTACCTGAAGCTGTAGGTCTAAACAGCACAGTATGGTTTATATCCACATTGCTTGGACACACTGTTTTGCCTGTTACCTGTAGTCCTCACACATTACAAACCTCAGGCATGAGGTTTTGTAGGTGCTGACACACAGTACTGTATTTTACACAGGTAAAACTAATCTGGGTTGCCATACCTTTGTGTCCTGTAGGTATGTCTGATGTGCATGTAGGTATGCCTGTAACATGGCCTTGGTGGTATGTGTATCACAGGATATATGTGCATATCTAGCAACATGTGTAGTGTATTACAGCAGTATGCCACCTATAGTGATGAATGTGCACATTTGTTACTGAGGGGTTTGCTATCAACAAGTAGCATGGTGTACTGATAGTACTTAAACTGTACTTTACATTAATTTTAATGGATGACAAATGTTTGCATGCATTAGCTTCATACACATCCCCCTGTGGCTAGGTGGTGCATTGTGTTACATAGAGTGTGCCATGTACTGTTGTATAGTCTTATATACTGGTTCCACTTTGTTGCTGTGCAGAACATGTTTTGGAATATAGTATGTGCCAGGCATTTTCAGGCAGTTGTGGGCTGAGCAGTCCTATATGGTATTAAAGGTGTGTATCTACTGACAGCCAATAGGTTGCTATATATGGCATTTCATTGATGTCTGTACTTTAGCATGTTAAGTGTGCCACATGACTTGCCACAATTACTGTTTTATTGTCTTCCAGGAATATGTCTCACAACAGGAATCCTGCCTTTTCCCCTGAGGAGGAGGAGGTCATCTTTGATGCTCTGGTACAGCATTACAACCTGCTGTTCTCCAGATCTAGCCAGGACCAGCATGGACGCACTGCACTGTGGCAGGATGTTGTCGGTCGGGTGAATGATGTAGGCATGCATAACCAGACTTATGAGCAGGTACGCCATCACTGCAGTGATTTAATCAGACATGTCCGGCAGCATGCCTCCGATGTCCGCAGACAACAGCTTGCCACAGGTGGTGGTGCATCAACACCCCCCCCTCACCAGAGTGGAAGAGCTGCTCATCAGCATGGTAACTCCTGGCCGACCAGTACAACAGACATGCGTCATCATGGAGGCCGGAGTCACCCAGCGCATAGATACAGAGTGTGCAGGTAACATGGCATATCTGTAGACTACTGTTAGATCAATTATTAGAACATGCATTTACCAGATATGTACTGCGTATTCAGAAAATGTAGAGCCTGGTGTAATGCAATACTGATAATTTGGAACATAATTTGTATGCCTGTGACTGTCACCTCTTGTACTACTGTGGAATTGCAAACACACAGCAGCAATGCCATAGTTGTTGACACTGACAAACTGTCTCATATCCTTGTAGGTCCCTCTGGTGTGATAGCAAGACAGCACACCCATGCTGGTGAGTGTTCTACATTTAATATAGCATATAACATGTGCATGTCATAGGAGACTTGTAGGCCATATACACATGTAAAACATCTACACATAATGCATGCTCTGCATGTTCTCTGTGGGACTATGCACATCCCAGTAACATGAGTATCCACCTCAAACACATGCAATACACAGAGCATCCCAACCAATTGTGGTACACTGTAGTGGACATTGTATAAGCAGAGTCAATACACATGTACACAACATACACCACTTTGTCATATGCAGTTAGTGTTAATTTGATACACATGGCATATGTAGACACCTGCTATAAGGTCATACTCCAGTATCCCAAATGTCAACAACACAGCGCACATACTATACCTGGGGGTAGAGGACTATCATGGGGTGGTGTGACATGCTTCAACACACAACACATTCATGTGAGGCAATGCTCCCTATTGAACACCTTACACACCCATGTAACAACTGGCTGTGAAATGGTTAATGTAGCCAAAGTGGTGCAGGTCAGGTACAGCAAGATAGTTGCCAGTCTGACATACATTAGTGGCCTTGAGTGACCACATGATGCTGCCTGATGATGGCTCATGGTACTACACTACATCCAGTTACAGTAACTACAGTACTACACATAGCATTCATAGATATATGCCTGACAGTTGTTTGCATCCGGTCATGGTATGTATACCTACGAGTGATGGTGCACAGGACATTGGAAAGCATTTCAGACTTGCACAGCAATGTTGTGTCCATGTACATGTTGTATTCTAAGGTGAGGCCAATCATTGAGCAACACACATGCATCAACGACATGTATACTGTTATCAACAAGGACTCTTCACACTTGCACTGCATGCTGTTGAGCAACACACATCCTGCATGCTGACACGTGTAATAGGACTCTTTGGCTTGTGATACTGTACTGCACCATCAACAACTAATGGATATGTTCCGTATTGCTGTTGGAGTGTGTGTGTGTGTGTGTGTGTGTGTGTGTGTGTGTGTGTGTGTGTGTGTGTGTGTGTGTGTGTGTCTGTCAACTTGACTGAGTAGTGCATGTGTGCATGTGTGCATGTATGCATGTGTGCATGTGTTCATGTGTGCATGTGTGCATATGTTCATGTGTTCATATGTGCATGTGTGCATGTGTTCATGTATTCATGTGTTCATGTGTGCATGTGTTCATGTGTGCATGTGTGCATGTGTTCATGTGTGCATGTGTGCATGTGTGCATGTGTGCATGTGTGCATGTGTACATGTGTGCATGTGTGCTAACATCCTGTACAGATTGTGAAGTGTGTTTCCTGTCTTCCTCTCACAGGTGCTGAGGTATTTGATGAGTGCAGCAGGGAACCTGAGGTCACTGCCACAAATAGTGGGCATGATGACACATGTGTAGAGGCACAGGCAGGTTTGTCAGAGTCTGCTGTTGGTTCACCAATTGACAGTGCACAGCTGTCCACCCCTTCTATGCGCACATTCATACTGCCGATACAGCCCTCAACACCAATGGCCTTAGCGGAGGAACAGCATACAGTAGGCATCAACCAGGATAGTGTGGTATCTATGGCACATGCAACCCCACACAGCAGCCATACCCAGACACCTGGAACGGTACCACATAGGCATATGTCCAGGGGTGCTCGTGGGAGCACTGCTGGTCATAATACCCCTGGCAGACATGCCCCCACAGGTCTCACAACCTCAGCTATGTTCCAGTCTGTAATGCAGACACAGGCATGTATGGAACGGTACACCAGGCAGGGACTAAGGGAGCAGAGGGCTCACAACACCGCTATCAATGACAGTATCCGTGACCTTGCCGGTGCCAACTGTAATTACACAGAGGTCATTGATAGACATTGGGGGGAGACACTAGATATCCTCCGCAATGTAATGTCCATGTGCCAGGACAGCACAGGATGGCTGAGATGTCGACATGGACATATGCCAGCAACATCATCAGCTGGCACTCATCGCAGATGACACACAAGTCCCAGCCTCTCCCATAGTGGCAGTACCAGCCCCAGCAATGTTGGGGCTGGGCTGTCAATAGACCATCTTAGATGACCATGTGCACATGGCTCTGGCCAGTCCTAGCAGGGACATGGGTCCAGTTGATATCCCTCTGCCTCTGACGATAGTACCCAGTCTGGCTTGGTACCCGATACTGTCTGTGGCACCCCTGGCAGGCATAGGTACTGTGTCCGTGGCCGGACACAGTGATCTGTACAGCCTAGCAGGTACAGTCCATGGCTGTCCAACAATCTCCCGTATGTGGCAGACACAAGGTGGAACTGTGTGCATGCAGACACACACACATAAACCAAACACCTAGGGCTAACACATACACACACACACATTACACCAACGTTGACCCATACTGTACTGTTGTCCCTCACACACACACACACACACACACACACACACACACACACACACACACACACATGCATGTTGATTGGATGGGTCATTGTCGGGCTCTGGCAAACCAATAACACACCCTGTGCATATGATGAAACTGTGCCACCTCCTGTCATCTGTGACAATGATGCAGGAACAGGCTTACATGGTGCTGATGCACAGGGTGACCTAATAGCAGTATAACAATGTTAGTATGTTGTCAACAGCAAGGTGTACTGATATCCTTGTAGGTGTATCTGAGCAGGCATGATGCATTAAAGCTACGATTATCAATGTAGTATTGTTTACACCAGTGTTAATTCCAATACTGTATTGTCCACCCATGTGCCACTTGGCTGATGTGTGTGGTACTGGCAGCATGTGTTGGTGAGTGGATGGTACATGTGTGATGTGTGCAGTACAGATTTGCAGGTGCACATTTGTGAACATGGTGGAGGTGCACCATCTGCATGTATGTATGTGCATAGTGCACACATGGGAAGGGTGACATGCCCTGTATTACACAGTGTTAACACTTCATATTTCCTATTGGTGGTCAGTATGCATTTTACAACACAAATGTTATAACTTAGGTACACATGTGTGTATGACATAGTTTGTCACTATACTATGGGTGATACTGATTATATCGGTCATTGTTTTGCATTCTGGTAGTATACATAACCTCAACAGCCTGATTTTACCCAATTGTTAGCTGATGTCTTGGCAACTGACACACAGATGTAGGATACACAACAGCATTTGAGTCCTTCCGGTACTATACTATACCAGTAACCAGTGGTATTGCCCATCACCCATTCCTGGGACCACTCCTGTTTGGCATGTAGCCATCCCAGGTACAAGCAAACAAACTAGATATATCTCCGTCTAGATCTCGTAATGCATACAGTGGCCTACAATGCATTCTCTGGATGAGAAACTTATCCTCCACAAGGGTATCATACAGACAGATACCTGATGACCAACCCATGCTGTAAAGCTATAAGCCAACTATAGCATAGTCACATTTACAATACATAGTATCTTGACAGTACCACATTGTTAGTAGCCCACAACGTGTAGCAGGGGTACCGATGTGTACATACAGCCACATGTTATGTCATCTGTCCATTGGTATTCACATTTCCAAAGGTATGCAGATGTCCCTCAGTGCATGACATAAGCATGAAGGGGTGTGTATGCATATCCACGGAGGTGTTGTATACCTGTAATGAATGGTCATTATTGACAGACTGTGTTGTGTTTGAACATGTCTGACATATACCCCAGGCATGAACCCTCACTCACACTATTCTATAGAAACCGTCATGGGTGTGTGTGACACAGATGACCTAGGCCACAGATCACTACAGTGGCTGGCCTTGCCACATACATACATATGTGACCTACGGTCTGAGAAGCGGCAGCACAGACTGTCAATGGTAACAGATGTATTCGTGTAGAAAGCAGGCTTCACACCTATGAACTAATTGAGGTCACGTACATATATGTATTTGCCACACAGATAACAATTAAAGTCATGTGTACATATATGTATGTGCCACACAGATACCTGAAGTGTGCAATGCACATACTGTTGTTTTACTGAAATGTCATACAGTTGTAAAAGCAAAACCCACAACACATTGACCAAAGGGTGACACACACATGCTCAGCAATTGCAGGAGTCAAACCCCTCCCTAACTATGCTATGATACTAGAGAGATCTGCATTAATATGATGCGCTATATGCTTTACTGGAAGTTTTCATTTTCACTGCTGTATTTCTGGGATACTGACATCATCAGACTTGCCAAAGAGGAGATTACCTCTTTGAATGTGTTTTCCCAGGCTCTAAAATGGGCACGCCTCTCACAGGAAATCACACACACACAAAACACACACACTCACCACACTACAGAGGTATGTATTAACACGATGCGCTATATGCTTTACTGGGTGGCTCATTTTCTCCTGCTATATTTGTAGGATGCTGACATCATCAGACTTGCCAAAAAAGAATCTACCTCTTGTAATGTGTTTTCCTAGTCTCCAAAAAGGGCACTCCTCTCACTGGAAATCACACACACACACACCCACATGCACACATCAATTGCAGGATTCAAACCCCTACCTAATTATGTTATGATACTACAGAGTACACATTAACACAACACGCTATATGCTTTACTGGGTGTTTCATTTTCTCCTGCTATATTTGTAGGATGCTGACATAATCAGAATGGACATGGTAATGCGTGTGCACTTTGTTTTATACAATCCTAGGAATGAACCATGTGGGCCAGCAGGTGTTAACAGCTTGAACAGGACTCCACAATTCTTAGCTTGTGTGATCTCTCTGTGGGCAAGTTGCCATTCCTTCATATCACAATATATATGTATGCACAGGTTGTTGATTTTGTGGATACAACATGTGTCTGTGATGTTGATAAAGGGCTATTCAGAGTCAATGTGGGACGTGTGCAGCTCCCTTCAGTGATGTGTGTCCTGGGTGGCTGCCTTGCAAACAGTCTAGCAGGTTTGGGAACCATGATCTGCCCATGATCATACCACAGTTGGTAGGGCTGTGTGTTTGTCAGCTTCCAATAGCTCTGATTATGACTTCAATCATGATGGACTCAATGGCCTTGCAGATCAGACATCATAGGCTTATGGGACTATAGTTCACATGGTCTGTTGTGCACCAACACTTGTGGGGTGTGCCATATGTTGCTGTAACACATTCAACAGTTTCAGATCCTGTAGGGAGGGTGTGGCTCAACAGACTGTTCAGGTGCAGGGTCTGTTTGTTCTGTAGTTCACTTATGACACATATAGGGAAACAATGTCATCCAACTGATGCCACGTTTTTGGCTTTGGAAGGAGCTGTGTACCCATTCTACATGTGATATCTCCTGGTATGATGATAGGGACATTTGTCAGTGGGAGGTGGGTATGTATGTATGGGCCTGTCTGACAGGATGTCAGCATTGTCAGTCAGATACAGTTGGCCCTGACTCAGGACATGTAGGAGTGTATGACATAGCTGAAGGAAGTGTCATGGTTCTGTCTGGACTCCTTTGCAGAAAATCTTTCCAAAGCACCAACAAACCTGAGCACTAAACCCCTGTTATACTCTTTTACACATTTAACACTCTACTGATCCCTTTTGATCAGTCAACAGAGAGTATGTCATCATAATATCCTGGCATGTCCAACGGTTGGTTTCGTGTGTGCTCTCCAGTCCAGCTGGTGAATATGGGACTTTTGAGGCAATGTTACAACTGCCTTATGTACACAGACAACCCTCACCTCCTCCCAACAAACTCAGATATATGTGAGAGATGCAACTATATAGTAAACGGGAGGCTGAGCTCTCTCGACCCATGACCGGCACAGTCTATCAGGTGGTGAAGGTAACCACGCACACCACAACTCTAGCCCCACATAAACCTATAGCGACAGCAAACAAAATACATAACTAGAGGCTCTAAATAATATCTGCCTAAGCAGAAGAGACCTCCTAAGCAGACACCCAGGCAACTGCTACCCCACGACTTTACTCACATATCACATGGTTCACAAAGTCAGTGTGCCACACAGTCACTGCCCTTAGGGCTAAAAACACACCTAATACACTTGTAATAGATGACTCTATTGTCAGACACACTGATGTCACACTCACCAGGCTGAACAAGGAGAGGGACACATTGAGCTGTCTGTTGGGTGGCAGATTCTGCCACATTAAACATGCACTCAGGTCACTCCAAAGCAAGTACAAATATGGCTCCATCATTGTCCATGCTGGTGTGAATTACCTCAGACGTTCCTCCCTGGACTACATGACAAGGGACATAGAGGAGCTCTCTGATCATGTAACCCAGGCCAGTATGACTCTGACCTTGTGTAGCATCTTAACCTCACCAGGAATGATGGCACAATATACAGACAAGCTGATCAATTGTAAAAGTTGGCTATCATATTGGTGTCATGCAAAGGGGATCCAGTGTCTGTCAGCCTGGGATGACATGCTCAACATGCCATGTAGCTTCGCTATGGACAGCTTGCACCTGTCATCCCTGGACTTTCGAATACTGGATAAGGCTGTTGCCACCCCCACAGTGCCTTTTTTGGGCAAGGCTCAAATGACAAACCCACCTCCATGGGCAATACAAGGAAAAAGAAAGTACGGGTAATGCTGCTCGACACCAGATGTCTAGATCCCAGAATGCACGCACTGAAGACTCTCCTCAGTATGGTGAATGTTGATATCTGTGCAGTAACAGACACCTGGTTCAGGCTCCCAAATGCACACCAGTACTACCAGGTTATACTTCATACCATGCTTTTCAGCCACAAGACTCGGACTGATCAACAAATTTATGGGGAGTATCCGTATACATCACAGATTCACACACCTCCAGGTTAGTAGCACTGCAGGAAGCATCAGAGACCATACATGTGCAACTAACAGTGGGCAACACTGCCTTTCAGTCTGTAGCCTGCTACAGACCACCCTCCCAAACTCAGGAACCCCACTCAGCTTTCCTGGGAACACTGGAGGATATGACGGTCTCTACAAACACCATTATATGGGGTGACTTCAACTACAGAAACATTGACTGGGAATACTACTCAAGCCACAACACCCTCGCCCAACGGTTGCTAAAATTTCTAAACCCAAATGCTATGTCACAACTGGTCACCACACCCACAAGAGGGGAAAACATATTGGACCTTATCATCACCAACATGGGGACTCCATGTTCCACACCAGAGGTATGCCCCTCATTGGTAAGGTCAGACCATACATTTATCTCACTGGACATCCATATCCTGTCCCATCCCCATCCTAGGTTCTCTCGGTGAAGTACTTAACAACAGCAAATGTCACACTTCTCTAAACCAAGGTGTTATCCTTCAAAGACCCGGGGACAGAGGTAAATATGGCTCAGACCGCTGAATCCTTTACAAACACATTCTATTGACACCTACTGGAATGCATGGATCGCGATATCCCAAATAAGAACAAGACTCACTCCTCCAAAGGCAGGGGACCTGTCTGGTGGACCCCGGCCATAAATAAGCTATACAACAAAAGGAGGGGGCTACTACATGATAGAGCACAATCCCAATAAGGGAAGGCATCTCTGATCAGTACTAGCAAGAAACTACGTTCACTAATGAATTCATCTAAGACCCACTTCGAAAGGTAAATTGCACCACACACTAAGGACAATCACAAGGCCTTCTTTAGTTATGTCATGAACCTGGGTGCCACCTACCAGATATGCTGTGTGTTACTGCAAAATGACAATACATACACTGAACACACATTGCCATCATCCTGGCAAACAGGTTCAGTGCAAATGTCACCCCCCCCATCCCCCTAATGAGCAAATGTCCATCTCAACACAGTGTAGCTTCCCTGACATCACAGATGATCAGGTGAGTGCTGCCCTCTCCAAAGCAGACAACACAGCATCAATGGGACCGGACGGTGTCCTGGCCTGCATCTTACACAAGCTTCATGACGAACGTAACCCTCACATGAAGTCACTGTTCAATATCAGACTTACTACAGGATATGTACCTAAGGAATGGCATACAGCAACAGTGGTCCCACTCCACAAAGGTGGTGCCACAACAGACCCCAGGCACTATCGCCTTATAAGCCTATCTAGCCTGGTCTGCAAAGCTATGGAGTGTATCATCATGGAACTCATACACACAGACATTAGGAACCTACAGACACTGGATCCTATGCAATTTGGCTTTGTTGTGGGCAGATCTTGCCTCTTGCACATGGCCGACTTCTTTAAACAGTTACCAGGTCCATAGACGTAGGGAAGGTAGTCCACACAGCCTACCTGGACCTCGCAAAAACCTTCATAACAATACCCCACTTGGGCATCATACATAAGCTCACCAGCTTAGATATCGACACATATGTCACAAGATGGATTGCTAAGTGGATCAGGGATAGCACCCACATGGTATGTACTGCAGGTGCCATGTCTGACTCTACACCAGTTACACGTGGCATCCCACTAGGCTCAGTCCCGGGGCCTCTCTTGTTCAGTATATATTCCTCTGACATACAGGCTAACACAGGAGGAATATGGTTGACTATGTTCGCAGATGACTGCAAACTGGGTGCCATATTTGACTCTCCAGCTAGCACAAGCATCCTCCAAAAGGGTCTCACAGAGATGGATAACTGGTGCCTGAGCCATGGCCTACAGCTGAATGCCATTAAATGCATAGTCATCCCCTTTGGGGAATAAGATAGTGCCGACACATTACCACATAGGTGTTAATACATTAAGTACGGTAGAAGTTGTTAGGGATATGGGGACACGAGTAGTTTGTAATCTTGCCTTTGACAATCACATTGCCATAGTGGTTAGACAAAGATTCTATATAGCCCTCCCTATCCCAACAGGTTTCACATCTAGATCAAGTAAAGTCATTGTGCACCTATATTCATGAGGAACTGATAACCAAAAGCAGGGACCAATGGTGCAAAAACAACCAAGAAATGAAAAAAGGCACCACCAACCAGGAATGAACACGAACCAAAAAAGAATCCAAAAACAGTTTATTCCACAAACGCTAGTACTGTTACAACACGTTTTCGTCATCAACTTCCTCAGTGAATGAAAAGCAACCACTAAACAACGCTATATATACACAAACCTATACTAACATCAATTAAATCAATAAATCAATTCTTAAAAACAATTAATCAATTAGTTAATTATTCTAAAATAAACATTTTCACAAAGTAAAACTCATACATTTAATAATTTAATTAAAACCACATCTAATATTCACATCAATTTTAAATTCATCCAAAACTTTTATTAAATAACAAATGAAATAAAAAATAAAAACATTTGATTCAGACAATCTTTTAACTTGTAATATAATGTGTATGTCTACACCAAGTGGTGAAACTAAATATGGCATTTAAATTAAATAGTTGTAAAAAGGATTTGTAAAAAGTGTATGTACATAATCTGTATAAAAGCTTATAAAATTGAGTTTAAATAATTATTTTAAATGAATGTTTACATTACATCCTGTGTGCATTAAATTGATGAAACAACTATAGAAGTTAAAGTTTGGCAGATCTAATTTTAAGTACAGGTGCAAGAGATACCATTTCATTAAGACCCGGAGGTCTACTAGAATCCAACACAAGTTGCCAATAAAGCTCCCTATACTCAACAAGTGTTTCCCACATACCACCCCTTGGACTCATCGCAACCACTTCCAAGATAAAAAATTGAAAGCCAGATGTTTTACAAGTGGTGGTGTTCTTGTATAGTGCATTTTTCTCATTTTTTGTTCTTATTTCGTATAGATGCTCGTAGATCCTCTGCTTTAACTTCCTTTCGCTTTTCCCAATATAAAATGATTCACATACCTTGCAAGTTGCTATGTAAATAATCCCTTTGGTGTTACAGTCAGCATAAGTGTTCAACATTAATTTCCTTTTCCTAGAATTTAAATAAATAAAGTCTCCTGCTGATAAAAATGTACAATAATTACAACACCCACATTTGTATAAACCCTTCTTCTCTTTTTTACCACTCAGTATATTACCTTGATCTGAGCCCCTCTCTAATATATTTTTAATGGTGTTGCCTTTTCTATATATGTAAACCAGTTCTTTTTCAAAAATATACTTCAAGTCTGAAATTTTCGAAAAGTTGTTCCATTCCTTGTCAAAGATTTTCTTGATGCCTCTAAAATTACCATCGTAAGTTGTAATCAAACTAGATGTGTAATCTTCTTTTGGTTTGGTTACTTCTTTTGTTCCATCCAAGATTTGGGTTTTACCTAAAATAGGGGCAAATCTATCATTTCTGTTTTTACAAACTTCTTCTGAAATTTTATCAAAAAATTCTCCTGGATATCCTCTGTTTAAAAACAGTTCTCTGAGTGTTCTTACCTCACTTGTAAACATCTCATCTTCAGAGGTCATCCTGCTTAACCGTACTAACTGTCCCTTTACCACACCTTTTTTCTGATGTGGTGGATGGGAACTAGTATAGTACAAGTAGGAGTTAGAAAAGGTTTCTTTCCTGTAAACCTTAGATGCAAAATGACCCTTGTTTTTGGTAATATGAACATCAAGGTAAGTTAGTTCATGTTGATTAAAATTGAAAGTAAACTCAAGAAAATCTGTAGTGTTGTTCACATATTCTACTAACTTATCGAAGTTTTCATGTTCACCAATCCATAAAAAACATAAATCGTCCATAAATCGACCATATAAAATCCAATAACCCTGGTAGGGTGAATTCAAGAGATATTTGTTTTCCCAATAAATCATAATAATGTTGGCATATGTGGGAGCATAATGTGCCCCCATGGCTACTCCCTTTTCTTGTTTAAAATATTCACCCTGAAAGTATATATCATTGTTTTTCAATACCGTTTCCATAAGGGTTAATACAACTCTGAAATCTTTATGGGAGATTTTTTTGCTGTCAACCAACATTTCTTCAAACCATTCCATGCCTAGTTGGTGTGGTATTCACGTAAATAAATCCATGACATCAAGCGTACCAAATGCAATGCTATCACAAAACAAAGAAGGTTCCAATTTTCTCAAAAAGTCCCAGGAGTCTACCAATACATTCTTGTTTCCTTCTAGTACACATTTCACCTTTGAATCCACAAACTTGGCTAGTGGTGCTGTCACGGATCCTTCTGCTGAGAGAGACAATAGGTCTAAGCGGTGGGTCCTGTGAATTTTTGTGCACCTTCGGGATTCCAAATATACATGGCACCTTTGGTTTCTCCACATGTAAAAACCTGTATGTTTCAAAGTCAATTGAACCTTCTAATAGTAGGTCATTTAATAACACCCTTATTCTTTTGTATGCTATGTTGATTTCATTGATAGATACTCTGGAATATTTGTCGGAATCATTGAGAATGTCCATCATTTTCCCCTCGTACTGAATACTATCCATTAATACCACCCCTCCACTTTTATCAGGTTTCATAACCCTGACACTCCTATTGTTGCTAATTTCCTTCAAGACATCCATTTCACTTGGTGGAGACATACACATTATATTACAAGTTAAAAGATTGTCTGAATCAAATGTTTTTATTTTTTATTTCATTTGTTATTTAATAAAAGTTTTGGATGAATTTAAAATTGATGTGAATATTAGATGTGGTTTTAATTAAATTATTAAATGTATGAGTTTTACTTTGTGAAAATGTTTATTTTAGAATAATTAAGTAATTGATTAATTGTTTTTAAGAATTGATTTATTGATTTAATTGATGTTAATAGGTTTGTGTATATATAGCGTTGTTTAGTGGTTGCTTTTCATTCACTGAGGAAGTTGATGATGAAAACGTGTTGTAACAGTACTAGCATTTGTGGAATAAACTGTTTTCGGATTCTTTTTTGGTTCGTGTTCATTCCTGGTTGGTGGTTCCTTTTTTCGTTTCTATATTCATGAGGCCCATGATTGGATACAATGCCCCATTTGGGATGTACCTTACCCCAGACCTGCAGCAACTTTATTGGCCACAAAAGTACCTCACCAAGTGGATATAGGGACTCACACAGATGCCCTGTGCAGTTCGGATAAAGTAACTCCAGCTCTACTCAGTCGCTTATCACCTACTCAGATGCAATCTGTGCCTGTTGTGTACAGTCATGTCCAACACAGAATTAATGGACATGCTCCACCTCAGGATATCCGCATCCCTTAGAGCTACACAGTCCAGGGACTTACACCTCAGCACAGATATTTAGAGGACATGCTGGAGGGACGCATTTCTATCCCAGACACTCCCCTCACTCTGGAATGAGATCCCAGTCCCGCATAGGCTGAGCCCCCCACTGACCCCAAACAGGAGACATATTGATGAGTGAATGTGTGATCATATGTTTACCCCTGGAATCTTTTCTGGGTCCCTGCTGGACAGAGGCACAATAAACTAAACGTAAAAGGCCTATCTTGTGTGACCTACTATTCACAGGCACAGTCTAATAATCTAACAGGGCTGCGAAAGCCAAACACACTCTGGCTAGGCTTATACATGCCTAGGGCAGATAGGCTAGTATCAACCTATGCACCTATGGTAATGTTCGGCATGCACATTGTTTATTGATGATACTGATTGCAGGTTTTTTCACTTCTTTGCTTTCACACTTTCTACGAACAACCTAAGTATCTGCAGAACATATTTTATTATGACAGGGTTCCAATATATTATATATGTGTCTGTTGTCATATAACTGTGTGCACATGGCAGATTGGTGAATACTGAGAGGTTCCTTTGTTAACACATGCAACTGCCGGATATGTGTGGCCCACTGCTATACTCAGACATGGCCTAAGTGTGTGAGCATGCCCAGTCTGTCCTTTCAGTGTTTTGTTGCCTGACATTTGTCTCATTTATTCAAGTGTGTGAGCATGCCCAGTGTGACCTTTCAGTATGTTGTTGTCTGAAGTCCACTACATTTGTCGATGTGTGTGAACATGACCAATATTAACAATTATCCTATATGTGTGTTGAAAATCAGGTTCTATTCTTACTGCAGGGCTCACCTTTGTGTCATAAGTCGACAGGGATTATGCTGTGCCTGCAGGGTTTCCATGAGATACGTTGCATAGCCTTATCAACATTTTTTCATACAGGCTGACCAGTGCAATACTGTCATGGTTTAGTGGTTCAGTACTATGACTGTATTGCACAGTATTTTGGGTTCGAGGCCTGTCATTGCTTTACATTTTAATACTGAGCAGACCAGACTGCTTAAGGGCCAGTAGAGCAAATATGAGCATGTTGGCTTTTGTTCAGCTATGCCCAACGTAGACCAGGCTTGTCCAACATTGCTCAACGTTAACCAACATTGCAGAATGTTGCCCAATATTGCTCAGCATTGACCAGAGTTGTGCTAGTGTTAGTGTGTGCAATTGCTTTACATATACTAAATGGTGGTGAAAGCTGTTTAGCACTGCTTTATATTGCTTAATACACCATGGCAATCATGCCTCAGGTGGTGCTGCAGGGCTGCCTATGTCGGATGCACATACTGCACTCCCTATACATGTTTGGAAACAGGTAGTGTCAAGTTAGGCATCCCTTTTACTATATGTGTGAGTCAGAGGTATCATTTTCAGGGTTCCTACTGAGCCAGTGTATGTGCTATGCGTTGCCTCTTTGCCAAGGCCAAAGCATACTGGGCATGTCTCCTTCCGTCTACTGGGGCAGGCTCAGGTTGTTCCTCCTCCGAGTCACGCTCTGCCTGTGATGGCCTTGGCAATGGTGGGGTGCTGTTTGGCCCAGGCCTATGCTGCTCCTGCTGCATTTTTTTTTTTGCAGGATCATATTATGTAGCATGGCACATACCATGACAATTTGGGTACATGTAGTTGGTGAGTATTGCAAGGCTCCACCAGCTGTGTCCAGGCACTGGAACCGTGACTTGAGCAGGCCAAACACATGCTAGATTACATTTCGTGTTTGTGCGTGTGCCTCATTATGGCGTTCCTGTTCAGGTGTGTGCGTGTTTCTGATGGGTGTCGTCAGCCACGGCTACAGTGCATAGCCAGCATCCCCCACTAGGTGACCATGAGGGATGTCCCCATTGGCAAATGTCTGGTACAGCTGTGTCAGATGCCAGATATGGGAATCATGGTAGCTTCCAGGGCAGCCAGCACACACATTCAGTATTATGCCCTGGGCATCACACATGACCTGGCAGTTGATGGAGGGGAAGCCCTTGCGGTTGAAGTAGACCCTTCCCCGCTCACCGGCTGGTACTTTGATGCGTATGTGCGTGCAGTCTATTGCACCCACTACCTCAGGGTATTCTGCTATTTGCTGGAAGCGACACATATTGCTGGCCAGTACCTCATGGTAATTGGTGAAATATACATGATCACCGACATGTGCTAACATGGCATCTAGGAACTGGTGCATTAACCTGGATGCTGATGCCTGTGATATCCCCATCATATCACCAGTTGGTCTCTGGAAGGTACCTGTTGCTAATATTCTTAAGCCAACACATACCTTGGTTTCCACTGGGATGGGTTCCCCTCTGTTGGTTCTGTGTGTGAGGCGTGGCCTGCACAGCTCAACAATTTGCTGCAAGAGGTCTCTGTCCACTCTATAGCACTCCACTATCTCCAACTCATGTAGCCCCTGGTAGGTTACCCTGGGCCTGTACACTCTTCTCCATCTCCTCACTGTGGGTTTTCCAGCAGCATTCACATTGTCACCACCCTCAGCATGTTGCATATGTCGCCTTATAACAGCAATGGCAGCCCCTAACCTTTCTTTGTCTCAGTAAAGCTTTTTCAGTTTTCACATCTTTTAGCTTACTGCAGTGTCTCTTGAGAGAAACATAGTGGAATGTTGTTTGCAGAGTTTTAAGTGCTGGGCTGGGCTGGGCTAGTGTACTGCCTGTGTAATTGCCTGATTCTGATTGTTTTCACCTGCTAGCTCTGCTAGTACTCCTTGGTTAACTTCCTACTATTTGTTGTGCTTCCTTTTTCCTTTCTGTTTCCTCAGGGGGGCAGCACCGTGCACACAAGCGCAAACACGCGCACACCAACTCGCATGCGCACACACATGCTTACACTGACTAAAACTTGCTTATTCTTGTTAAAACGCGTGCACACTGGCGCAAACGCACTTACACAACTTTAAACAGCCTTATACATGCTTATTCTGACTTAAACATGCGCGCACACATGCTTACACACGTGCACACAGTCTTACTCGGGTTTACAGGCGTGCAGCCATGCGCATACATGATCAGCAAGAAACTTTAGTGTTATCCACGGCATACACCTTCAATTTCTTGCCTTTACCTAGCCTACCCATTGACACACATCTTCCAATGATGTGTAAATGACAGCTGACACATGCCACTCTGCTCCAATGAGCTTCACTTCTTTCATACATACCCCCCTCATGATGTCACCTATCTTCTACTCTGTTACTCCCCTTATCCTACTCCTACAATCCACTGACTGTGCTCATTTGCTATGTAAACTTGCAATTCACTATCCTAACCCTCATTTGCATTGGATTGCCTACAAATGCTTGGTTACATCTCTTAGACTGAGCTTCCCTCCTTAGCAACCTCTACTCAGTAGCCATGTTGTCTTCATCCTGCAAATCCCTTGCATTGTAAATTCAGAATAGCAATAAAATACACATTTGTGGATCTTAATTATTGATTTTCTGTTTTTTAGAGTGCAGTGCGTTTGCATGGCGCTGCGCTATGCTTAAACCCCGGAGATCGGGATGAAAAAAAAAATTATTTTATTTTTATTTTGCATCAGTGAACATTGCCAATGGCCATATTTTTGGCCATTGGCATGCTTCCTCAATTGGATGCATCCTTTTTTTGGAGCTGTCACAGCTCCATTTTGCTATTTGTAGAACCATACTCAGTTGTCAACTGAGAACATTTCTGCAAATAACACTACTCTTACTCGGACAGGTTCAGGTTTCCTGGATCGCAAATTTACCTCATTTTCATAGCTGTCACCTGCAATTGAGGTAATTTGCATATCCAAGCCCTGTCCGTATAGGACTTGTTTTGGGAGCTCTGTTTCACGCTCTACAGGCTGTTCCTGGATTGCTCGGCGGACATGTTGGCTGCATGGAGTCTTACTCTACTCTTAGACTCTGTGCAAGCCTTTGTGAATCCGGCCCATAGACTAAATTAGCATGTCTTATATACTGCATTCCATGGCTACCTACTCAGTAGTGGGGCATCTTGCATGTCACGGGCCTCCTGTATCCATTGGTTCAGTAGGTCCTGCTTCCATCTCTTTAGGTCTGCATGGTGGTGACGGACCTGGTCACCAGTCCGAGGGATGCCTGTGGCACTGGTGAGATCATGAGCTAACCGGTTCCAAGCCTCTGCTTTGTACTCTGTCCCTTGGAACTGGCCTTGCAGGAGTCGACTCATGATGGTGGACAAGCAGCCAAACCATATATTTTGACTCCTCGATGCCCCAGCATTGCGCTCAAAAGCGAGTACCCTCTCCAGCACCAGCCATTCTAACTGCAGATGTGAGCTACAGTCAGTTATGGTGAGTATTCCCACCTATGGAGCTTAAATATGCCGCATTTCCCACACATTTTTGTGATTGGCTGTTTTTGAAAATTCTCGGCTGACTGCAGACCTGCTTAGCAATGGTTAATCTACCATTTATAAGTATATGTATGTTAACAGTGGCTGTTTATCCTAAGCTGTCATGGCTTAGTGGTTCAGTACATTGATTATGGTGCACAGTGTCCTGGGTTCGAACCTTGTCATTGCTTTTTATTTTACTACTGTCCAGACAGGCTAGGGGGTGTAGCTGTATTTATGCAACTTTGCTCTGTGTTGCTCCACGTTGCCCTATGGTGCACTGGTTGGCGAGGTGCGCACCACTGCGCAAACCTATTGCTATGGGCAGCTATATTGCACTGAGTAAAGCGCTGCTTAACTACGGGCAACTATATTGCACTGGGTAAAGTGCTGCTTAACTACGGGCAACTATATTGCGCTGGGTAAAGCGCTACTTAACTATGGGTGACTTTATTGAGCTGGGTAAAGTGCTGCTTAGCTACAGGCAATTATATGCAAAGATCCTTCTTATATTTATATATATACATTTTGTTCACTGATACATAGACCATTTCAATGCTTTTTAGTAAAATTATATTCATATATGTCAGGAATTATTTCATATACTAATTTAAAACATAAAATAGAAAGGGGAGTGGTGGGACTCGAATGGTGAATGCCTCCTCTTTGTGCGAAGGCTCTACCACTATGCTATTGCTATTTGGCTTAATTTGCATAAACATTCATTACTATGCTTGTCAATGGCGAAATTGCTAACTGCAGCTAAGCAATGGGCACACCCGCACAAATACGGGCAGCTATATCGGGAATTAAAAAAAAAATAAATGTTTTACATTTTATAACTGTACTGGGGGTTTACAATGTGAGGGGGTGTAGTCTTGAGTATACAGACATTTGAGCAGAATCGCTCATGTGTGTTGACTTTTCACAATTCAGACACTTGCAGGGGAGTGGACCTTTGGACTGCTCGGCAGTCAGACACGCCCCTTGCCTTCCTGCATGGTCCATGTTAGACTTGAACTGGAGTCAGCATGCTCTCATGAATATGCATGGCATGCTGACTGTCATACCATTCAACTGCAGTTTCCGAGTAAGACTTATTTAGTCTTACACGGAGGATTCGTGAATCCTGGGGATAGACTTCTTGTGGGTTTTCCTTCACCTGTGAATTGCTTGTGATAAAAAAGAATTACTATGACTTATAGTGCTGACTGTTACAATTCTGATAGCGATGTAGAAAGTAGTGTTGTAGTGCTTCTAAATGTGGGTTTTTCTATTTACAATTTTATGGGACGTATCTAAAGTAATTTGACAAATGCTTTGTGTGTTCCCAGCAGGCACCATGTAGAGTACTGTAAGGCAAGTTAAAGGTATATGCCCTTTTCCCCACTGTAGTACGATCCTGTATTTAGCATATATAATTAGGGTGTGTGGGTGGTTGTACATTGTCCCATTTCTGTTGAGTGTTAGTAAGTAGTTTTTAAGTTTTGGAAAGGGTTAGTTATTGGTGTTCTAAGCGTGGTTGTCTATGATTTAAGATTTAGTATGCTGAAATTTAGCATTGTAAGCTGTCAGTGAAATGGGAGTCAGTCAAATGGGTTTTAGGTCAAACAAAATTTAGGTCAGTTGGGTGTCGGATAAATGGGTGCTAGTCAAATGAGTTTTAGGACAAGTGAAGCAGACCCACAAAATCTATGCTGTTCAAAAAAAAAAAAAAGAAAGAAAGAAATAAACTGTGTAAGCATGGGAAAATATCTGCTCCATTACAAAATTATTGTCCAAAAAACTGCCATAACAGACAGACAATTGTTTAAATATCTAAGTCTATGGCTAGACCCATCTCTCAGTTTCAATCTTCATCTAGAGAAAACAACAAAAAGATGTACCACTCTTATTCTAGACCAACAAACTCTTCCCCTTTCTGTCCAAGGCCTCAGATCAGTAATATGCAATTTACTCTGCCAAATGGAATATGGTCTCCCCTTAATAACATGCACTTCAAAACAAAACTTTACACACATTCAGTCATCAGTAAAATCTATACATTTATCATGCTCTTTTTAAAATGAAAACACCACTGTACTATGATAGAAAAAGCAAAATGTCTACCTGTTAAACAAAGAACCAACCTTGTAATATGTTCACAGCTGTTCAAAGTTCTGAACAGCTACTCTCTCCATTGGCTGCTTAACTGATAAGACTAGAAATTAAACCCTGTCAGACCCCACACTGCACTTCTAAAAGACTAAGCCCCACTGCACAGATCAGTCACCCAGAATTCCATGTAATGCTAAACACAATTGCAATCTTTCTGTTTGCATTACCTAATTTCTTCCCATCTCATTATCTTCAAACTCTTATTCTAGCTAAACTCTAGCTTACCTTCATTGATGAATGGCTCACTTGTTCTCATTTTTTCTTACTTGTATTTATTTTATATAATTACTTTGTATAAAATGTGTATACCTATGCAGTATTTTTCTCTTGAGGACCATTTTGCATCTTACTCTGTTTGCTATTTTAATTGTCTTCATTTTTCCCCAGGATGAGACTGAAATTTGTCATTTGTAAGCCATATTCAACCTAGTTAACAAATTTGAAAAATGAAAATAAATATTATGTTCTATTTAATTGCATGAAATTTTTTATCTAAAATGTGCTCCAGTGATGGGGTCTTATGCAAATTAATTTTGCTATTTTGCTGTAGGTTTGGATGAACTGAATGACCAAAAAAAAAAAAAACAAACAGGCAAACAAACAAAAAACATTTTTTTTCAAAATGTGAATGCTTTTTTCTTGTTTCTAGGTACTGCACTGCTAACCTTTCTCAGATACTTTTTTTGACTTTTATTGTCCTTTGTTTGGGCAAATGTAAAATATTCAGAATTCAGTCTTTGGTTCTTATCCATAGGGTATTTAGTTCTCCACTTTAAACCATTTTTTCTAGTTCCTTCTAGGCTTCCATTCGCAGTAACTTAGAATCCACCTTCAAAGAGTCCCGCACTGTTGTCTTTATCTCTTGGGTCTCTGCTGCATTGTCAAAGGTACACCATACAGTAGAATATGTTCACTTTTAGCAAGTGGAGATCTCACCTCTATATAAAGAAATGTATCCAATTTATTGAGAACTGGAGCTAAAATGTTGTTTTGTCGGATGTCTTTTAGCACCAAAGAAACAATTTCTTTTTGATCCAAAAACTTGTATAAGGATGCTTTTCCTCTCTGCTCTGTGTATAGGAAATGACCAATTTACTGCTGGTGAAATGCAATTTCCTGTCAGCAGCACAATATTTTTCTAATCCCAGTTACTTAACCTTTCCAGCCCAACCCCTTTCCACAGACTGACTTTTCTTGTCCACCAATGTACCTGGAGAGCAGTAAACTGTGTTGAGCCATCAGCTTTCTTCACAATCTAATGAATGTTGATCACCAGTATACTTACCTTCTTCAACATCTCTTCTCTGTCCTTCTGGCTTGTTTTGACTTATTCCTTGGGCATCTCAAAGGCTATCTCCGTGCATATATAAAACACCATTTCTCTTTCCCTTTTTCTTTCACTGTCACAATTGCCTGGAACTACCATATAATAGTCTTTCTTTTTCATTGCCCAAGAACCTTATTATATCCAGGATAGTTTGCTATCACCCATTTATTTCTTTATTTTTGCCTCTCACTCATATTTCTCTTTCTTACGTTTCTGTGTTCAGACTCACTTATATATTTCTTTTTTAGTCCTAAGCTTTTCTCCTACTTGCTTTCTTTCATATGTTTACTTGTTATTTTTCAGTTTGTTCTTTCCATACACCTCACCTTAATGATATGATGGTATGTTATTGCCTTTCAATAAGATTGCCCTCCTTGACTGAGGTGGAGCTTTCTCGTCAATGTAAATCTCAGTGTCTTCCCCATTTGCCCACATATCCATGTTCAACAATTTCACCAGCCGAATGCTGCAACCTTATATTATTTGCACTGATTTTAACCTTCCTTGGTTTGCTTACCACAGTTCTGGTGAGGGCCTTCAAGGAAGTCATTGTGCATCCAGGCTCTTCATATCCTTAGGCCAGTCATTTGCTCTCTTGGTTATTTCTTTCACTTGTTCATGCTACCATATAATTGATCACAACATGGACTACAACATGGGATTTGGTCCTAATATTCCTCATTACTACTACTCCTTCCCCCCTCTCCTTGTTCATGTCACTTCCAGCATTTATCCTAGCAGTGTGTTCACTTGTAACCAGACATGCTATGTTTTCTCACCCAAGGCTTAGTCTTTTTTGGTGACAAAATTACTGGTTATCAGCAAATTACTTTGGTTATCAGCATCTTGCTTGCATCTATGATGATAAATCTCAAGCGTAATTTAACACCCTCCACTTATGTAATCTCTACCCTTATGCAATTGAACATTCTTTCTTCATTTTTCTAGGTTAGCTCTCATTCACCTTGTTTAGTTCCTTTCCTCATGGATCAGCCACCTATAATCCACCTGTCAAATTTCACCTTCTGACCTCCTCTTCCCTGGAGGTTTCTGTTCTTTCATTTGCCTGCCCCTGGGTAAGCTGTTCATTTCTATTAGTCCCTTCATTTCCCCCATAGTATCCTTTTCTTTCTTAACACCCATAACCTTCTCCTACCTCTGTCACCCTAAAATGTTTAATTGAAAAATGCTGCTAAAAGCAAATCTTGTAGGGCCTACTCTTTCTCTTTGACATTGTTCATCCTGCTAATCCAAAGACAGTTAAAATATTTCCAACCAATAAGCAAAACAGCAAAAAAGTCCAATCTTTCCATGGTGAAGAAACAGTATTTAATAATTCCACAAACAGGCAAAATAAGCACTTTCGTCTTGAGCACAAGACTTCATCTGATGCCATTTTCAAAAAAACAACATATATATATACATATATATATATATATATATATATATATATATATATATATATATATATATATATATATCACAATCAATTAATCAATTAAAATACTTCATAAATTGAATAATTAGATAATAAATTAATTACATGAAATTGTTTTTTTTTTGTTAACAAACACACTGATTCACTGCTAAAATACAACATGTAAATGAACCCTTTTCCGAAATCCTCACAAAGGTAAAATGTGTGTGTGTGTCAGCATTTTTTATGATGGATGTAAAGAAATAGTTTATACTTGTGAAGCTTTCAAAAATAGTACTGGTTTAATGGAAATATATTCATTAAGTCCTGGACAGATACTGGCTTTAAGCCTAAGCTGCCACCTCAGCTCTCTGTTCAATAAAATATTTCTAATGTCCCCTCCCCTGGAATTGTTTCTTACAATATCTATAATCTCAAACTTAAAAATACTAGGGGAAACACAGTCTAGGGTGTGCTTATATAAAGCACTTGTCTCTTTTTTGGACTTAATATTGTATAGGTGCTCGTATATCCTATCCTTCAAAGCCCTCTCTGTTTTCCCTGTGTAAAATGCTGTGCATCCCTCACACACAGCCAAATAAACCAACATCCTAGTATTGCAATTACCTTTACAAAAATGCACACAGCTTTTCAACCCATTTTGTAAATGTAAAAAGCTTTCCTTAATTATGTAGGGACAATATCTGCATCTTCCACAAGTGTTTGTACCTTGTTATCCTTAACATTCCTAGCATCTACCTGCTCAACAGCCCCTTTATGGATAACATACATTTGTATGTTAGATTTTTGGATGATATTTTTGTTTTGTGGTTGGGAGGTGAAGAGAAAGTTCATTCCTTTATGCAATATATTAATGGTACAACCTCTTTTTTTGAGTTTACTTACACTTGGGATAAAGAAAGTATAAATTACCTGGACACCACTATATCTCATACAAAAGATGGTTTTAAATCCAGGATTTATAGAAAAGATACTTGGTGCAACAGTTATTTGCACTTTACTAGTAGTCACCCCACCTTTCAGAAGAAAAGTTTGGTTAAGGGACAAGCAGTTAGGATTGCAAGGATGACTTCAGACAAAAATGAACTGTCAAAAGAGTTTGATATCTTGAAGGAAATGTTTGTGGATAGGGGTTACCCCATTGCCTTTGTACAGAAGATTTTGAACAAAGTGTATAAAGAGTGGGGGACTAAGTATAAGGCACTTTTAGGCAAACCCCTATTAGGTTCTAACCATGATAGTGATACAAGGAATTTCCATAGAGCATGTGCAGTGGAGTCTAATGGTTTCACTGGGCTCTTTACAAGTATTATAAGGGCAAATTGGAGTATGTTCAAAGTAAGTAAAGAATTACAAGAAATAGTGGGAGATGGGCCCACATTTTCTTACAGAACTGGTAGAAACCTGAAAAGTGAATTTGAGCAGGTAGATGCTAGGAATGTTAAGGATAACAAGGTACAAACACTTGTGGAAGATGCAGATATTGTCCCTACATAATTAAGGAAAGCTTTTTACATTTACAAAATGGGTTGAAAAGCTGTGTGCATTTTTGTAAAGGTAATTGCAATACTAGGATGTTGGTTTATTTGGCTGTGTGTGAGGGATGCACAGCATTTTACACAGGGAAAACAGAGAGAGCTTTGAAAGATAGGATATACAAACACCTATATGATATTAAGTCCAAAAAAAAGAGACGTGCTTTATATAAGCACACCCTAGACTGTGTTTCCCCTAGTATTTTTAAGTTTGGAATTATAGATATTGTAAGAAACAATTCCAGGGGAGGGGACATTAGAAATATTTTATTGAACAGAGAGCTGAGGTGGCAGCTTAGGCTTAAATCCAGTATCTACCCAGGACTTAATGAATATATTTCCATTAAACCAGTACTATTTTGAAAGCTTCACAAGTATAAACTATTTCTTTATATCCATCATAAAAAATACTGACGCACACACATTTTACCTTTGTGAGGATTTAGGAAAAGAGTTCATTTGCATGTTGTATTTTAGCAGTGAATCAGTGTGTTTTTTAACAAAAAAAAAACAATTTCATTTAATTAATTTATTATGTAATTATTCAGTTTATGAAGTGTTTTAATTAATTAGTTGGTTGTGATATATATATATATATATATGAGTTGCTTTTTTGAAAATGACATCTGATGAAGTCTTGTGCTCAAGACAAAAGCGCTTATTTTGCCTGTTTGTGGAATTATTAAATACTGTTTGTTCACCGCTAAAAGATTGGACTTTTTTTCTGTTTTGCTTATTGGTTGGAAATATACTTTTATAATTTTTTGAACAGTTAAAATATTCCCCGGGATTCATGAAGCTTGCGCCAGGCGCAGGCATAGCATAGGCGGAATAACGCCAAATATGGCCGTTGAGCGATTCAGGTACGATCCGATACCACGTGCACTACCGGTGTACGCCAGAACTGCGCAGCCCTCGGCATAGGTATGCTAATCACCCGATGCACAGTGGCACACCATGCAAATGAAGGCAGATAGTGATTCATGAAGTGGTGCAGGTGTAGCGTAAGCCCACGGAAATGTAAACCAAAAAACACGGTTTACATTTTCCCAAACAGAACATCGGAGCTATGGAAGCGGACCAGACTCATGTATTACAAAGTTAACATATGCCAATGGCAAAATACACAGCCAATGGCATAAGAAAAGATGCACAACACCTAAAAAACAACATTTAATGTCATGTCCACAGTAACGCACAGTACAACTGCAGGGCATGCATGTGCAAACTGGAACATAAAGAAATTATATAAAAATGTCATAAAATCGCAATGTAATACAAATCAGGTTTACACCATAATACACAACGGTAGGCATGGAACACCACAACCAAGGTGCAAGGGTTGCTAAGGGCCTGCGACAGTGTTCGGCGTGGTAACTATGAATTAGTAGTCAATGCCATGCAAATGAAGCAGATAATACTGAATTGCAAATGTCCCGCCAGGTAAAGGTTGTACCATACGGCGCAGAGCTATAACACTGAGGAGTGGCTCAGAGGAGATACATGACATCAGCAGAGGGGTGTGCCACCGTAGCAGTAAACACATTGGAGCAATGCAAATCTGGCCTGGCCGTTGCTAAGCAAAGCTGCAGGACAGGGGTGGGGAGGAAGGTATAGAATCGTTTAGCTGAGAGCACACATGGTGCCCAAAAGCTCATGTGTACGGGGATGAAAACATGCCCGAAACCCAGTAAGCGGATGCACACACTGTGAACAATAGCACAAACAGGAAGGTCAGGGGAAGAAAAGAAGGAAATGCCGAAGTAGGGTAATTGGAGTACCAATGAGCAATCAACACCAATCAACTCACGGCGTCCAATCGACGGCAGCTGACAAGTCTGCTCACAGAAACCTGCAAAACAGGATAGAGAAGGCATTGGAATGCAAAGAAAGGAGGGGAGGCATTGGATTGCAAAAATAGGAGATCTGTCATAGCAGAGCAAAGCAAACCGACAGTAGACCGGCAATAGCACACATTACGCAAGATACGCCAGGTCTAGGAAAGTACAAATGAAAGCAGGCTGCAGGATGCATGCCAGAAAATGGTAGGTGGAACATGCAGAAATGTAAAGGGAAGTTCAAGTTGTAATACATGGCAGCCATATGTAATTCAACACCAAAGGCACCACAATAGTAGTTCCGGTAGTAAAACATATAAGATACACTGTAGCTACAATCGTACATACACACCCTATGACATCATCGTTGTTCACAGCACAATAGTATAAAGTGTGAAAGCACCCTACACACACCTGTGTATTCCCAAACACTGCACCATAGGTGTAAACACATGGGTAACTTTTAAAATGTACATGTTGGGAGCTGCCATAGCTATGATTCATCAGCATGTGTCGGAGACTGACGGTGTTGTGGAGGATGATGCCGACAGCCACCGCAGGCCCCAGAGGAGGAGAAGAGTGTTCAAACCAAGGGTAACCTACCAGGGGCTACATGATCTGGAGATAGTAGAGAATTACAGGGTGGACAGGGACATCTTACAGCAAATAGTGGAGCTGTGCCGGCCACACCTGAGAACCAGAAACAACAGAGGGGAACCCATCCCAGTGGACATGAAGGTATGTGTAAGCTTGCGAATACTAGCCACAGGTACCTTTCAAAGGCCAACTGGAGATATAATGGGGATCTCACAGGCATCAGCATCCAGGGTACTACCCCAGTTCCTGGATGCCATGTTACCACATGCCAATGAGCATATATACTTCCCCAAACTCAGGAGGAGTTGGCCAGCAATATGCATCACTTCCACCATGTGGCACACTACCCAGAGGTACTGGGTGTGATAGACTGCACGCACATACAAATCAAGTCACCAACTGGTGAGCATGGTAGGTGCTACATAAACCACAAGGGATTCCACTCCACCAACTGCCAGGTCATGTGCAATGCCTAGAGCATTATCATGAATGCGTGTGCTGGCAGCCCTGGAAGATACCATGACTCCCATATCTGGCATGCCTCACAGCTGTATCAGGTATTTGTCAG
Organism: Protopterus annectens; assembly: GCF_019279795.1. NCBI lineage: Eukaryota > Metazoa > Chordata > Ceratodontiformes > Protopteridae > Protopterus > Protopterus annectens. The sequence continues at coordinate 1,764,642,790 of NC_056741.1, read as the reverse complement.
GGGGGACATCCCACATGGCCATCTTGTGGGGGATGCTGGCTATGCACTGGAGCCATGGATGATGACTCCCATCAGAAATGCACACACACTCATGCAAGAACGCCATAATGAGGCACACGCACAAACCAGAATCATCATAGAGCGAGTGTTCAGGATGTTGAAATCATGGTTCTGGTGCTTGGACACATCTGGTGGAACCTTGCAGTACTCTCCAGGCACGTGTGCCCACATCATCATAGTATGTGCCATGCTACATAATATGATCCTGTGGAAACAGCTGCAGCAGGGACAAAATGGTGAAGGCCCTCATAGCCCACTACAATTGCAAAGGCCATCACAGGCACAGAGGGATTCAGACCATGAACACACTGTGCCAGCCCCAGTAGGCAGATGGAGGTGTGCCCAATATGCCTACGGCTTGGCAAAGAGGGAACGTATAGCACATACTCTGACAGTGTAGGCCCCTACAGACTGACACACCACTCCACCTGCACATGCAGTAAAATGGATGGCACACAAACACGACCACCTGTAAATTGTAATGTATAGGTGGCCAACTGTGTGAATCCTACATAGGCAGCCCTCAAATATTGTACACACAACAGCTATTGGAACATGGAATGTTAACACCTGAACAGTACATGCACCTATCAGCATATGGTGGTGCTGTGTGTATAGGTTCCCAGGTACATCGGTAGGTACACGGCCGATTGTCAGAGGCCATACACCAAACGGGGCAAACAGTGTCCGCTGTTGCCACAACATCGAGTAACCAACTGTCGCTTAGTGGAGCACAGGCAATCGTGGGAGCACATGTGTGTAAGCACTGTTCTGCACACACTCAGCACGGAGTCCCTGCTGCGCTAATGAGGGGCTCCACATAATATAATCATGGATGTTGTGTCAAGGCATGGGGTGTACCCATGACAGGTATTCGTCACCCCAGCATGCTCCACCTATGGTCGTTTGAAGGTGTAGCACAGTATCGTGTGTGGCTCACTGTGATATACATACCCAATGCCGGAGCACATCCAGTAAACATCACATGGACATACCATTAACTGGACTCATCAATATGTAAACTAACTGAGTTACCCATGTGAGTGCAGTATGGAGTAACAGCCGTAGTATACTCCACATACAAAATGACATAACAAGTGTTCAAATCCCAGATGGCCATGTGTTAAATGCAGTGACTGCCGTGCATGTTCCCGGTCCCACGTCCTGCAAGGGATATAACGTAATCCTGAAGGCACGAGTAATGCATGTCAGATGCAGGTCATCAGATCATATGTGTAGCACATGTTAGCGGGAATATGCATTGCCCACTGCTGGTAAGCAACGTTTAAATATGACTATATGGATATGTGCGAAACAGGGTTAAGCTTCTCTGAATATCGCGCAGATCATGGTCAATGATGTCCAGAACAGGTGAAACCAGCATTATTCACCCCTGTACTAATAGCACCTGCTCTGAAGGGTAAAACCACCACTGCCAGGAGTAGAAACGCAATCATGTATAGAATCACCTAACACTATTGCTAGCCAAGATGTACCTACGTTAGGGTTGCCACCTCTTCAAATGACCAATGTGGGACATACGTCAGATGTCTGCAGGCCAACACATACACCCGGCCAGTACGAAATTCAGAACTTCACTGTTTTGCCTAGATAAAAGCTCATTCTTGTAATGTTTACTTACTTATCCTGCTTCTATAACATATAGGTGGTTCAGATACAGAATAACTGTTTTATGCAACTGTTACATAAACTATAGGAAATAAGTATGTTCTAAAATCTCAGGACATTTGCCATTTTGACAAATATTTTGCAGGACACAACTGCCCAAAGAGGGACTGTCTCTCACAGAGTGGGACAGCTGGTAACCCTAACCTACGGCAGGTGTGTAATGTGACAGGTACAGACACGAACATGTGGAGTCCAGGAAACAGTATACACCAACAAGTACACAATGAAAGGTGTAGCTTGCCTGTCACTTTCCCCATCAGATATATATATATATATATATATATATATATATATATATATATATATATATATATATATATATATGTAAACATATATACATATATATAATACAGATAGAAAGGGTGATAGAGTGATATATGTTGATATATACGGATTCAGTGATATCTGCAAATATATATAGATAGGTCAACGACATTCATAACACCTTGGAGGTACAAATAAATAGGATACCGCCAACTATGAAATGTGTAACATACCGACATGCGTAACCACAAGGCTGAAAGACCGAAAGAACACAGTACCGGAACAGTACAACCGCGAGTAATAGTATGATGATATGAAGGGACATTTAGTTACCGCTGCCGGTGTTGCGGTCCATGTAGGTACTGTGTTCAGCTGTGTTTGTGAGTGCCGTAGTCTGTGTATGTGTGTGTTGAGGGTGCCGTGTGCATCTCCGTGTGACTGTAATGTGTGTGTGTGTGTGTGTGTGTGTGTGTGTGTGTGTGTGTGTGTGTGTGTGTGTGTGCATCATGTGTCTGTCAGTGCCAACTCGGAGATAGATCATTACGGTAGATGTAGGTATAGCTAGCCGTAGGCATACAGTTACCACCTGTCCCACATTGGGAGGGACAGCCCCTCCCTGGGCAGGTGTGTCCTGACATAAAACATTTCAAAGGGCAAATGTCTGGGATTGTAGGACATTAATATGTCCCATATATAATGTAATAGTTGCATTAAATAGTTATGCCTGTATGTAAGAAACGTAAATGTTGCATGCAATATGATAAGTAGCCAAAGTCCCACAACAATAGGTATGTATTGAGGATAAAAGTATGTGCTAACCTGTGTACTGACCGTGGCTATGTGCTGGCCTGTAAACACCTCTGTGCATCCCGCAAGTGCCCAACAATGGCCATATGAAAAGGAGGCAACCCATGGCAAAGAGGTTCTATTACCAACACAACTGCAATGACTGCAAATATCTGGGACAGAAATGCATGGGATAGCTGTCATTTAGACATATCCCTTTACAAATCGCTGCAATTCCGGAGGTATGGAAGTATCAACCTCACCTGCATACTATATAGAAACCAATTAACAATGGCCCAATGTACAATCCCTTAACATAAGTCTACTAAATGACAGATCTTTAATTAGGGACAGAGCCCACACACATATATATGGAATATGTAGAAATGCAAGCCCCACAAACCTGTATATGCTACGTACACCCACCGACATCCCCCACACTAGAAACTATAGCAATACAGACTGTAATAACAGCACAAACATCCAGTCAGTCAATTACATCTGCAGAACCATCAACATACCTTGTGAGAGACACAATTAAAGGTGCCATGCAAAATTGCAGCCGTTATATAATGGAACAAATGGCGATGTTACAGGTTTTGTTTGCAATAGTCCGTTATCAGACGTTGGGATGACAGGTACACCCACATGTTGAACCACATACTCTAGCTGTCACACACAATCCACGGGGGACATGAATCCAAAGTATACTTGTCTCTATGCATAGCAGTTGTAATTACACATAACAAAACACAATACAGGCCGTCTCCCCGAAGGTAGGGCAAATGGGCAACGCCCAAGTGGAGAATTCAATTATACCCCACTGTTGCCACGTAATTGGTGAATGGAGTAGCTGTACAGCTGATATGCAAGTAATTAGTCACTCAGGAACACCAGTTGGTGGGAGGAAACCACATGTTACAGGTATCGACGTATATAAGGATGACTTGCCAGACATTCAAACCGTATGCTCATACAAAATACCTGTTTAAGCAGTGTGAGAGAGACAGAGACAAAAGTCTGTAATGATAACAAGGTACGTAGAACACTCGGTGTGTAAGTTTATGTATAGCATATTTTTATTAATTATTTACTGTATGTATAGCCTGATTTGCATTAATTAAAAGTGTCCGCAATGCATAAAGTGGGAAAAGGTATTTATGTAGTGATGTCTTGCTGAGCATACTAATGCTTGTAGAAACTGTGCATCCAGCAGTGGGCCACAAGTTACACATCACAGACACCACAAGGGATGCTACATGAGGGCTTTAAACAGAACAATTCCATACAACCCACCGTTAGTGGTAGGGTATGTCCAACAAGTACGTGCCATAGCAGGGGATAGTATATGTTGATATACTATCACAGTAGGCATGTGTATGGGCATATAACGACAATGACATATCTATGGTGGTCCCGCTGTGCCAGTATGCTTTGCATTATGGGATACTATGTGAAATATGTGTAATGTATAGTATTGTAAGTAGATATGTCAGATATTCTACACAGCATAACAGGCATATCATGCATACCAAAGGTATCGTCTATTGGCATGTACAATAACAGGATACATATGGCTTGTAGGCATGGGACATTGCAATAGCATGATAGCTAATCTAAATGGAAGGGCGACCAAGTAACCATGAACAAAGGACATGTAATAGCTTCACAGGTTCATAATGGGGTACTATGCAGTCTGGCAAGTCTATGTGTAAGCACAACTACAGTGTTCACACCAGTGGCACCTCTCTAGGGTAGTGTCCTGTGAACAGCAGAGCCATGTGTTACCTGCACCTCTGCACAGTACAGCCACTGCAGTGATCATTGGCATACATGTGTCTCCCAACCACTAAGGGAGGAATCACATGAACAGTGCTACTGAGTGTCCCTGGGTGATGTACATAGGACTCATGTTCCAAAGCATGGTGAGTGTCCGGTTTGGGAATGTAACCCCCAAATACATCCCACCCATTGTTGCGGGTGTGCACATATCCATGAGCATGTTGCTGACAGTGGCTTTTGCTTATGTCACGTATGTGGAGTATATCCATTAAAACGGACACTGGCGAACCACAGGCACAAAAAATCAGTAACCACAAAATAACCTGAAGGGTGTGAATTCACCCAGCGCTGTAAACACCCAGAAAATTAGAGTAGGTTGAAATATCCAAGGCAAAACTGCTATGAGAGAAGTAAGGAGTGAAAAAATCCACAAGCTTCTTAACGTTTATTTAACCTTCCGTTTTCGTCCACAACTTCATCAGAAACATTTTAAGACCCTCCCCTTCATGCCTTATATAGTGCAAACAATTAGTGACAAGAATCAATTCACGTTCAAGTTTTAACAATTAAAAAATATATATATAAAAACCTTCAGTTCGAACTGATTTCTTAATAAACATATAAAAATATTTAAAAACTGTTCTGAAATATAATTATATTAATATTTAATATCACAATGCCATTTTATAATTCCTTCAATTAAACCCAAAAATTACAAAGGTTGTTAGATTTAAAAAACATGTAGTAACCAGCTAAAATGTAGTATAAAAAACAAAAGATTTTCTATAATAACCAGGGCAAAAAATTGAGTCTGCTGGTTACAATTTTGCAGACCTCAGTTTAAGTACTGGTCCCAGGGAGATCATGTCATTTAAACCTGGGGGCTTTGTGGCTTCTAATGTAATTTGCCAAAAAAGCTCCCTGTATTCTACCCTGGTCTCCCACATACCACCTCTAGGTCAACATCCACCACTTTGAGAACAAAAAATTTAAATTTTGCATTTAAACAATGACAACAATGTTTGAAAAGTGCATTACTTTCCTTCTTTGTCCTCATTTCATAAAGGTGTTCATAAATCCTTTTTTTAAGAGATCTCTCACTCTTACCAATATAAAACGAACTACATACTGTACATACAGCTAAATAGATAATACCTTTTGTGTTACAATTTGCAAATGAATTTAAGAAGAATCTCCTATTCCTTGCCTGTAAAAAATAGCTGTCACCTGTTAATAAGTTGGAACAATATTTACAGGCTCCACATTTAAATAAACCTTTTCTGTTAGAGAAACTTTTCGAGACAAAACCTTTATGTCCCCTCTCTAACAGGTTTTTGATGGTATTACCTTTCTTGTATACAAATTTTAGTTTTTCAGTAAAAATGCCCTCCAAATCGGATATTTTTGAAAAGTTCTCCCATTCCCTATTAATGATTTTCTTAACCGGTGCTGATTGTCCGTCATAAGTCATAACCACACTGTTATTATAGGCCTCTGTTGTTTTATGTTCACTAAACATGTCTGTGAAAATACTGTTGTTCCCTAAGATGGGGGCAAAACGTGAGTTCCTACCCATGACAACCTCCTCAAAAAGGTCATTGAAAAGTTGGTTCGGGTACCCCCTATTTAAAAATTGGGCCCTTAACCATTCACATTCTTGTGTGAACTGCTCATTGTCAGAAGACATTCTACTAATCCTCACTAGCTGGCCCTTAAGTACTCCTTTTTTCTGAAAGTAAGGATGTGAGCTAGTAAAATGCAGGTAGGAATTTGAAAAGGTTTCCTTCCTATAGATTTTTGATGCAAACTTGTTTTCATTTTTAGTAATGGTAATATCCAGATAGTTAAGTGTGTTTATGTCAAAATTATATGTAAAGTTAAAAAATTCCATAGTACTGTTGAGATAGGTGACCAATTCCACAAAGGAAGCTTCGTCCCCTTTCCATAGGAAACAAAGGTCATCTAAAAACCTTCCGTAAAGTAACCAGTGTTCTTTAAACATAGAGTTTAACAAGAAATTGTTCTCCCAATATGCCATGATTACATTGGCATAGGTGGGGGCACATGGTGCCCCCATTGCCACCCCTCTTACTTGTTTAAAGTATTCCCCTGAAAAATAAATGAAATTGTATTTTAATATAATTTCCATAAGGGTTAGGACTGTTTTAAATTCATTGTTGGTTAGTTCGTTGTAGTCAATTAACATTTCTTCATCAAAAACCTGTTAGAGAGTGGACATAAAGGTTTTGTCTCAAAAAGTTTCTCTAACAGAAAAGGTTTATTTAAATGTGGAGCCTGTAAATATTGTTCCAACTTATTAACAGGTGACAGCTATTTTTTACAGGCAAGGAATAGGAGATTCTTCTTAAATTCATTTGCAAATTGTAATACAAAAGGTATTATCTATTTAGCTGTATGTACAGAATGTAGTTCATTTTATATTGGTAAGAGTGAGAGATCTCTTAAAAAAAGGATTTATGAACACCTTTATGAAATGAGGACAAAGAAGGAAAGTAATGCACTTTTCAAACATTCTTGTCATTGTTTAAATGCAAATTTTCAATTTTTTGTTCTCGAAATGGAGGATGTTGACCCTAGAGGTGGTATGTGGGAGACCAGGGTAGAATACAGGGAGCTTTTTTGGCAAATTACATTAGAAGCCACAAAGCCCCCAGGTTTAAATGACATGATCTCCCTGGGACCAGTACTTAAACTGAGGTCTGCAAAATTGTAACCAGCAGACTTAACTTTTTGCCCTGGTTATTATAGAAAACCTTTTGTTTTTTATACTACATTTTAGCTGGTTACTACATTTTTTTAAATCTAACAACCTTTGTAATTTTTGGGTTTAATTGAAGGAATTATAAAATGGCATTGTGATATTAAACATTAATATAATTATACTTCAAAACAGTTTTTAAAAATATTTTCATATGTTATTAAGAAATCAGTTCGAACTGAAGGTTTTTATATATATATTTTTTAATTGTTAAAACTTGAACGTGAATTGATACTTGTCATTAATTGTTTGCACTATATAAGGCATGAAGGGGAGGGTCTTAAAATGTTTCTGATGAAGTTGTGGACGAAGGTTAAATAAACGTTAAGAAGCTTGTGGATTTTTTCACTCCTTACTTCTCTCATAGCAGTTTTGCCTTGGATATTTCAACCTACTCAAATTTTTCTGTGTGTTTACAGCGCTGGGTGAATTCACACCCTTCAGGTTATTTTGTGGTTACTGATTTTTTGTGCCTGTGGTTCGCCAGTGTCCGTTATCTTGTTTCTTGGTTTCTTTGGACACTTCCTTTTATTTGGTTATTGGTTTTATTGAAGGATGGAACCTACGGGCACTACAGTTCTTAAAAATTTGCAACGTAGCTCCGAAACAGGAGAACTACGTAAGCTTGTGGGCCAACTAACACAGCTGCTCGGTCTGCTGACCCCATTGAGCCAATCAATGACTACGCTAATGTCGTCGCTAACTCCTCTTGATAACCAGGAAGCTGAAAGGCGTAAGGATAAGGTTCACACTGTTCGTGAGGGTCCGAAACAAACTAAGGAGTCTAATAGTGGAATACGCACTAGTCTCGATGGTTTACCAAGAGTGTTCAGTCCGAATGGACAGGAAAGTGTTTTGGTTGCAGACTGTGGGAGTCCTGACACTTCAATTAATGCCCATTCAGCTGGCAAAATGAGTACATTAACAGGTACTAAAAAACTATTTTCTGACATTTTCAACGTGAAATTTGATTTTTATAAAAAGGCAGCAGTGACTGTTAATCATGGGACATTTAAAACTATGCTTGAAGACCTTGACTTTTCTCTTTACAAATATAAGATGTTTGAAATGGACAATTCATACTTGAAGCATTCTTTGTCACTGAACATTATTCCAAAAGGTCTCAGAATTTTTAAATACCCCAATAATGTTACCGAGGGTAGTGAATTTCACAGTGATTTGCTAATAGCGTTTGAGAAATGTGGCAAGGATATAATGAAAGCTATTATTAAAAACAACGAAAAGGAGATGGAGAGGTTGCATGTTAAAACTGAACAACTAAATACTGGCATTACTAATGATTTGGTGTATACAATTGAAGAGGAAAAAGCTAAGTATTTTAAATTGTTAAACAATATTGAGACTAAATGTATAGAAGTACAGAATAGGAAATTCAATAAGATAGAAAGGGATTTAAATGAGTATAGGACTAAGACACACTATCCCAAACCAAAACTTATTGCTAGAAATTATGTGGGGGTTCAATCTGAAACAAACACTAATCGAGATGTTTTTTATAGCAATGAGAATTATGATAATGAGTTTCCACCACTTAGGAGATCTGAGAGGCTTAGGTCTAAGAATAATAGTGACTTCTATTCAAAAAACTATCAAGGAAACCAGGGGAGACCCCAAACGAGGAATTTAGCCAAGTGGAATTAGTTGATAAGGTGGTTAACACTGGTTTTAAATGGACATATAAGGATTTTACCATCTATAATTATTCTAGTCATCCGGTGACTGAAACCACTTTTAATGTATTTTCAAAAGGTTTTGGTTTCATTCCAACTCAAAAAACAAACATGTTTAATTTACTAGTAGACATAAAGATGTTTATAAGAAAAAAGAATCTGGAACTTTTGTTTCATGACACAAACATTTCTAACCAAACAAATGGTCTTAGAAGGAAAAGTGCATAAGATCCCCCACTACACCCCCAACTTAAAAATTTTGAGAATTTGATAGAACATACATTAAGAACCTCACTTACCCAAAGTTTTGTTAAATACAACCTCACTTTGGAAGAAAAAAGTTTGTTAGATAATATATGTAGGGTAGAAGTCTGAGAGTCATGAAACCAGACAAGGGTGGGAGTGTTGTGTTCATGGAACAAATTATATATGAAGGAAAAATGATGGAAATCCTTAACAACACAGATAAATAAGTAAGGACATCGATAAATGAAATCAATATAACTTACAAAAAGATACATTTGCTTCTTAATGACTTAATGTTAGAGGGCTTAATAGACCAGGGGACATATAGATACTTGAGTGTTGACAAGCCAAGAGGACCAGTGATCTTCGGCATACCAAAAACACATAAAGATGTAAATGACCCACCACTAAGAGCTATTGTGGCAGCAGAGAGTTCAATCGCTACACCACTAGCTAAGTACGTTGATATGAAAATCAAGAAATTGGTTACCAATAATCACAATATTTTGAAAGATTCATGGGATTTACTAAGAAAACTTGATCATTCTCTGTGTACAAAAGAATTGACTTTTGGAACAATGGATGTGGTTGACTTGTTTACAAGTATTCCCCACGACATAGGGATGGAATGGTTCGAAGAAATGTTAATTGACTACAACGAACTAACCAACAATGAATTTAAAACAGTCCTAACCCTTATGGAAATTATATTAAAATACAATTTCATTTATTTTTCAGGGGAATACTTTAAACAAGTAAGAGGGGTGGCAATGGGGGCACCATGTGCCCCCACTTACACCAATGTAATCATGGCATATTGGGAGAACAATTTCTTGTTAAACTCTATGTTTAAAGAACACTGGTTACTTTACGGAAGGTTTTTAGATGACCTTTGTTTCCTATGGAAAGGGGACGAAGCTTCCTTTGTGGAATTGGTCACCTATCTCAACAGTACTATGGAATTTTTTAACTTTACATATAATTTTGACATAAACACACTTAACTATCTGGATATTACCATTACTAAAAATGAAAATAAGTTTGCATCAAAAATCTATAGAAAGGAAACCTTTTCAAATTCCTACCTGCATTTTACTAGCTCACATCCTTATTTTCAGATAAAAGGAGTACTTAAGGGCCAGCTAGTGAGGATTAGTAGAATGTCTTCTGACAATGAACAGTTCACACAAGAATGTGAATGGTTAAGGGCCCAATTTTTAAATAGGGGGTACCCGAACCAACTTTTTAACGACCTTTTTGAGGAGGTTGTCATGGGTAGGAACTCACGTTTTGCCCCCGTCTTAGGGAACAACAGTATTTTCACAGATACGTTTAGTGAACATAAAACAACAGAGGCCTATAATAACAGTATGGTTATGACTTATGATGGACAATCAGCACTGGTTAAGAAAATCATTAATAGGGAATGGGAGAACTTTTCAAAAATATCCGATTTGGAGGGCATTTTTACTGAAAACTTTCAAAGAAAAAAGTG